>NW_026623755.1:268483-365980 GCF_030028575.1 Malurus melanocephalus | reverse complement strand
TTTATAATTGTATATTTGCTGGTGAATCTCTTTAGAAGTTCTTCCCGAAAGAATGTATTTCCTATCTAAGTGTTTTGATGAGGCAGTCTCCTCAGCTCACATCCCCTCTCCCTCTATGTGTCAGCTACAAAGATTACCCGGTTTCGGAATAAGTCCAAATGATAATTTTAGAGCCTCTTGTGAACTCTTGGGCTTATTTTTTTTTTTCCTGAGTTAAAAAGAGGCTGAATTTTGAGTGAGTGAGATAAGAAGGCAAGACTGTAGTTTTTCAAATGCAGAAAAGAAATTGTAATCTGAGAGTGCCAGACAATTTTTTTATTAAAACCACTGTTTTGTCATTAGGTGTAACCTCTTCTTTCTAGGCATGACTGCGGTACTTGACACTGAGTATTGAGTCATGAGAATGTATTTGGTAACAGTCAAAGTCCTGACAGTGTGACTTTTAATGTTATAAAAGTCACAAAATTGTCTAAATCACCAGTGCATTCACTTTACTTGTATATTAATGAATTTTGGGGGTACAGTTAAAATACCGGTTATTGAGTTAGAATGTTTAGAGGGTATTAAAAACTAAAAAAGTGTCGGTTATTAAATCAGTGAGTTTTGCAGTGTAAGAAAGACTTAAAAATTGAATTAACTCAAAATTGCATGTTTGGAATTCATGATACCAGTAGAAGTTGCCTCTGAGTAATAGCTGTGATAGTATAAGGTTAGCAGGTTCAGCATTCTGAAAAAAACAGGTTCAGTGCCTCCACTGGTGGAAAACGTAAAAGTTAACAGTTCATCTCACAGTAAAGATTTTAAAATACATATGCTGTATAAGTAAATCAAGCCAAAAGATTTTTTAAAAACCCTGAAAAAACTGTTGCACATTCTGTTGCTACAGTTTAAGATGTATTCTCCAAACCTTCCAAGTTCTAGTCCTGAAGCTTTTAGCTTGATCTTGTTTTTCACAAAACCTGACCTGGGTTTGCAGTAGCATGTGTATCAAAAGGTTATTAGTCACTGATTTGAGCAGCTTCACAGCTTGTGCACCCAAGACTTTTGTCTTCTGACAAGGGTAGTTTAACCCCAACTGTTCCATTAAATTATTATTATATTTTAACACCAGGACGAAAGCAGATTGATTGAAAGGTTGGGATTTTGATTTTGTTTTCTAAATACAACAGCAGTTGTTATAACACTGCAGTTACTGGGCTTCTTAAATGTAATATTTAATTAATCTTGCTTTCACTTGTACCCATAAGGCTACAATAACTAGAGGGAAATAATGCTGTTCACCTCTTCACAGGACTCCTCATTTTCTACCTGCAGGGGTCTCATTTGGACATAAATAAACTTGCTATTGTAGCCTCTTCAGGATTAGACCTCAGTCTGTAGTTCATTTTATTTTGTTTTAATTATTGATGGGGATAGCATAGTGAATTAACACTCTACTATTCATTTTTTGCTTTCTGTGCAACCCATTCTGTGTCTGTGGCACACTTTGAGCCATTAAACAAATAGGAAGGTGCAATGAAGTATGCACATAAACATATACATAAAAGAAAAAGCACCACAGAATTTCTTCAGAACGAGTACTCACTCATATAGAAAAACATTATGGTAATACTCAGCCTGTAAGATGGAACTTTGACCTCCTGCAAGGTAGTTGAAAAGAAAATGAATTAAGAAGTAGAAATTAATCTACACCAGAAGCAGAAATTGTAGGTCAGGCTTAGAAGGCTATATTGATGAGCGTTAAACTATTCTGTGCATTTCAGAAGGCTGTGAAGTGTCTCCTCCAAGAAAACACCAAATAGAAGAAATTAGACCAGAGGGAGGCTTCTTGTCCTTCAAAACACACATTGCCATGAAGTTGTTACATAGCAACAGCACTGATACTTACCTGTGATTGCAGGCTGTCCCGCAAATACCATTGGTACCTGCCGGCTTATTCCCACTTGTATTCCCCAGCAAGAATTATGGCAAGCATTAGGTGGTTTCTGCCTGCTCAGTCACAGGCACTGGGTTGTTTATAAGTTGTGTGTGTGAATTTTACTTCCCCCTCCCAAGTGTTTTTGGAGTCTATGTATCTGATGTGTCTCATCTTGTAAAGATATTAGATTAAAATCCTGTTGTAAACTATGACTTGTTAAAACGAGTTAAAAAAAGAAATTACGTATGTTATCCATCCAACCCAGCCCATCCCTGACCAACAAGCAGCATACTGGATATCTATTTTGGTTTTGCCTTCCCCAGAGAAGGCCAAGTTCTTCGATTATGAAGAAAAGAAAAATTGAAATGTTGAGAAACATTGCCTTAAACTTAAGGAAGAGAAATGGGATACATAGGATAGAGATTTTAATACAAAAATTACAGGTGTGTAGTTCTAGTGGTGCCATCGTTTTTAGTTTGTTTGCTTTTTTTTTAACAATGGATAAAATACTGTGCTTATTTTGCTTTCAGTTCAATAAAGTATTTTTATTATTTTTTTTTCTTTTTTCCTCCCTATATCTAGGAATAGCCATACAATTTTTGGTTGTTTATTACAATTTAATTTATTACAGGATTTTTCTTTCTTGGTACCTTACTTTTGGGTAATGTTTTCTTGGATTTGTGTTCTGTGTAGAAGTCTGAAATTCTTCTTAACCATTCCTTCAGATGGTGTAGCTCCTGTGTAACAGCCATACAATTCATTGTTTAAGGAKGTGCTCAATAGTGTAAGTCAGCTTTCCTGGCACAAAACAGATTTATGTTGATAAACCATTACAATTATGTGGTGCTGACTTCAAGAACCATTGTGGGAGAAGGTCATGAATAATGTAGATAAGGCAGATTAACCCTGACATATGTGGGAGATGAGCAGACAGAAAGGGAAGTGATTAGGTGAGTAATACTCTGTTTTCCATGCTACTGTAAATTAGCATCAGGTAGCTTCTCATGTCTTTGCCCACACGCTTTTGATGTACCCAAAGATTAAATAACTTTTGTTTGTTTCCATGTTTGTAGCAAATTTTCTTACAGAACAGTGAGACTATTCATGTACAAAATTAATTTTAAATAAGCAAAATGAAGCATTTAAGTCTGTCAGGTGTGAAAAATAATCATGCTCAAAGTGCAGGCAAGTGAGCTACTTCACACAAATTGGTTTATATGCTGCTTATGCTAGTAAATATGAGGTAACTCTTCTTTGATCTGCTCACTGAGGCAGATAATGCATAGCACAAATAGTGTCTTGCTTTCATAGCTTGAGGGGAAAAAATAATAGTTACTAAAAGAGAGAATGGACTGAAAAACAAACCTGGGCATTGCATTTACCTTGTTTCTTCTTAGTAGTGCTGTTTGTGGGCTGGAAAGGTTCTGGATTAGTTTACATCCTGCTGTTTTTAAAAACATCCTGTGGAATTCCCCCATGGACATGAAAGTTGTTGACTTCCAAACTAGACAGCTTTAAGAAGGAAGATCTCTGTAGCTGAAACAAGGGATTCATACTGGAAGATACTGGACAAGTATGTCTGCAGGGATCCACCGCCTTCTTTGGGATAGAACGTGATTTCTGGTTTTATTTTACATATTTTCCAGTACTCCAACAGGTAGAAGTCGCTTGAATGAATGTATATTCATGTGCCTGCATGTTTATATACATGCATATGAAATCTACGTATTTTTCAACTTTTCTTCTGAATTTGGTGAAAATAATGGTGACTGTTCTTCTTTCAGAAAAGGATTTCATAATCCAAGTCTTAATTCTGTGAGACATCACTAATATACCTGGAAGTCCTCTTGCTGTCCACAGTTTTACCTGTACTCTCATCATTCCATGCTAATAATTAAGGTCTATGTGTGGTGGCTGAAGCTTATCTCGAGGACTTTTCAGTAGCAGGATACACTTTTTGTTTCCACAGAGAAGGCAGGGAAGGTCCTGCCCTCATTTGTGGGTGTTTACTGTGAAATTTTCTTTCATGTGCGGCTAAGAACGGTTCAGGCAGATAACTGAACTGTAGTTCCATACAGTATTTAGCTGGATAGTATATGATGTAAACACTAGTTATTTTCTCCAGTGCTCTAAGTCAACTTACTATAATAGCTAAAAATGGGAGACATAGGGCAGTTTTTAAAGTTTTTAGAGCTGGATTAAGTTAGATGAAGATTTCTTCTTACTGCTGCTGTGTCTGAGAAGACACCTGAAATATTTGWCCCGCTCATACTGATGCATACAGTACTGCCATGGTACAATCCATTGATCCKTCTTAGGGCTGGTTGCTTATTGAGGAGCAAAAATTAATGGCTTGCATCTTCCCTCTTGTGCGGAAGGCGTGGGAGGAGGAATTCTTCATGGGCCATGAACTGGGTTTCATACAACATGTTTAAATAAAAGGTTGTTGCATTAATGAACATGTTTGCTGCCAGATACATTTTTTCCATCTTACCATACAAGTATTTGGGTTCCTGGGTGGGGTTCGCATGTCAAGAGCACCCATACAAGAGTAGTACTACTGTAGTACTTGAAGTACTACAGCCTGTGGGGAGGCTGTAGACCTATGTTCGAGAAGCTAATGAAGGACTGTAACCCATGGGATGGACCTGTCCTGGAGCAGGGAAAGAGTAAGAGGAGGAAGGAGTGGCAGAAACCACAACTCCCACTAAGGGACATGGGGGCTAGGAGACAAATAGGGGAATAATGAGAGAAGTTGAGCTTGGGAAAGGGATATAAGGGAAAGTGATTTTAGTTATGTTATTATTTCTCATTACTCTCTTATTAATTAATAAATTAAATTCCTCAGGCTGTTTTTTGTTCCTGACAGTGATTGGTGCGTGATCTCTCCGGTCCTTATCTCGATCTGTGAGCTTTTTCATTGTGTTCCCTATGTCCTGCTGAGGATGGGAATGACAGAGCCACCAGGTGGGCACCTGGAGGCCAGCCAGGGTCAATCTACCACAGTCCACATCTGGATCTAAATGGATGTCTGCAGGAATAATCCTGGTGTCTTATAGTATGTTTTTGGGGAATTTTAGGAAAATGTGCTTTCACACCAGATTATCCTCCAGCTGTTTTTTCTGTCAATATTAACCCCAAACCGTTGTTGTCCTAAAAAGGAAGAAATAGAAGATAAAGGAGAAATTTAAATTATATATGTTGGTACCTAAATTCGGGTGCAATAATGAAGCAGACAACTGTATTAACCTTTCTTTTTTCCTCCAGACTTGTGGTACTCTTTTGAACATGTTCCTTGCAGAGAAATTTCCTTTTGTCTCTGTGGAACTGGAGTGTGCCATGGAGTTAATAATGAGAATATATGATAGCTTTTTGTGCCCTCCTTTCACTGTTATTTCACACAGAGGAAACAAAAAGCCCCGAAGTGATGTTTGCTCAAAAATTTTGAGGTCACAGGGAGAGCCACTTCATGCTGCTGGATTGCATCAGGCTAATTAGTGCACTACCTGAGAAGCAATATAGGATATATGTTTCTTACATTTATTGGGAGGTTACAGGTCAGGGGAAAAGTAAGCCTTGTATTCCATTGAGGAGTGATGGATGGAACAGAGTAAATGAGGATTGCTGGGGTGGAATGCAAGCAGGGTCTTTGTCAAATGTATCATCATTTTGGTCATGCGTTGCTATTGCTGTCCCACACAGGGCTCAAGGTTGCCTCATATTCTTGTGTCATCTGAATAAAGGTTGGGGAAAAGTACTTGAATGTGATTCTTTCAGAATAGACTACGTTTTTAAGGGCTTGGCCCTGTTGGAAGTCAGTGTATTTATTTGCTTCCTGCAGCAATGGTTACAACTAAGCAGCCATATTTGTTGTATTTTGGAAACTGTAGTGAACTACAGATTCTTAGGAGTGCCCAGGGGTGATTTTAAAGCGAACCTTCCTTCCTGTTTCTGTCCCCTTCATCCCCTGGGGATGGGCTCTGAAAGAAGCAAAAGGAGAAACCCTTACAGGGTGTTTGCCAAGTTTGTGATATCGGGGCTCCCTCTAGTGGTGACACCTCTGCCGGGCTCTGCAAGTTGCTGCTCTCCGCCTGTTTCTCCTCAGTCCTGATTTTTTTCCCCTTTCCTCTAAATCCCACATTTAGTTCCTATCTATGTTAGCTCTTTAACTTTTTCACGTATTATACGTAGTGGTAAAGGAAAAACGTTTGATGTTAAAGCTAATGATTAAAAGAAAATGGATACAAAAGCACACGTGTAACCACTGCCATTTCCCACATCTCTAGTGTAATCTTAATTTAACTGTGGCTTTGAGGTGGAGATTTTTAATGTTAGTTCTTAAATTAATCAATGGGAGTCAGATGGAAATGGAAAACATGCTGACAGTGCTCAAAAGTAGTGCTTACCAAGTATGAGATGGCAGGGCTGCTTCATAATCTTTTCAAAATCCTTGTCTTGCAAGATCTGTATGTTTTTAATCTATCTGCCTGAGACATGCACTTGCTACATGGTCTGAGTGGCAGTTGTACATCTAGACTGAATAGTGTTGATCAGTGTCCAGATGCTGCTGTTAGATACTGTTGGATCAGTAATGATGACTTTGCTAGAAATCAACATTAGAGCTACTTTTCTTTCAATCTGATACAAGTTGTACTTTCAGAAGGAGAAACTTTGAGCCTATGCATTACTATGTCATACTTTTTGTTATATGGAAGCAGAATTGTTTTTAGTTTACTCTCTGTTGTCTTCTGTTACTTGTTATTCTGTTCACTAAATAATTGGAATAGAAATGTCTCTTAATGAAGAAATGCCATGTGTTCTTTGTAGTATAACTGTCATGAGTAAAGCAGAATGCATTTGTTGCCAGAGGCAGTGGGGGTCTTTGCTACCTCTTCACAAGTGCTTCTTTCACTTGTGTATCATCACTGTCCTAGAAGTTGCTGACCAGTAAAAGCTGGCTGTACAGCCAGGACATTATTCATTAACTCTGGCAGAAAAGACAAGTAAGTATCCTGTCATTGAGTGTGGAGACAATGACAATTTGTAGGGCATATCTTAAAAGTATGTTAGCACTTCTGAGTTACATTAGTGTTTTTATTACTAGTGGATAGGATTTGTCTCTAGAATGGTCCATTTTCCTACCATTTAGGAGGAAAAATTGGGTGAAGGCTAAAACAAAGTAATTGCATCATTGGAGAGCATTGACATTTGATTGATTCTTACAGGTGCAATTACACTGATAGTAGATGACTTGCTTTCTTTGCCAAGGTTGAGTACAGTGTTGCCAAAGATCTGAAGTGCACTTTGAGTATATATTCCAAAAGGTGTCCAAGATACAATGCCATCGGTTTGTGGCTTCAAATGTCAATGAAGATACACCTTGCTAGTGAGGAAATGCAGTCTTTCTAAAAGCCTGATAAAACTATGGGTAGGTTATAGTATAAAAGGAAGAGGTCCATGGAAGAGTCCATATAGACTTCTTAATGTATTTTCCAATGTTCTTATTTGCATTATGAAATCAAGATTGAATTTACTATTTTTTTAGTCTGTTACAGTGTATTATTTGAATTTCTTGTCAAATGTATTTCAGACATCTCATTTGAATACCTTGAATGGTATCTTTGTACAAATGCAAATAGCTTCTTCAAAATGATTATTGTCTTCTATTCAGTAAGTGCCAATTCGTACAAAAAAAAAAAGGAACTTGGTAGACTGGAATTAAGGTTGTTTGGGCGACTTTTTTCCCTTGCAATTTTTTTATTTAAGCTGCATAGCATTTATATACATAATACAGATATTACATATAATTTTTTTTCCCTATTCAAGGGTGGATAGATGCACAATTTCACCTTTTGTCTGTTGCAAGTTTGTGTGCTAGAAACAGAAACTTACTGTGGATTTGTCTATAGTCTGAAATGTGTAAATCACTTCTTTTTAATAAACTTTCTTTAAAGTTCTGGCCAAGATTTGTGATGTATTAGTGCATGTTGATTTAAGGAATTACTGTTATGATTTCATCTTATGTTGTTTAGCACTCCCATGAAAAGTGTGCAATTTAAGTAATTTACTAATAACTTATATTTAATAATATATCAATCGCTGGGAAGTACTAAAATTGGAGAACTTTGGTAGCTTTAGTAAAAGAAATGTAACTATCTGACTTCTAATATTATTCTGGTTATTTTGACAAAATTCTTTAGGTTTCTGGCTGTATTTTATACCACACATATATAGTATGTATATGAATAGTGGCGTTTGGTTATTTGGCTGTAAAGTGGGAAGTCGGGAGGGTCCTGCTCAGTGGTGGCACTTTATTGTGATGGATGTAGTCAGAGCTGCAGGAATGAAAAGGTTTTGCCCCAGGGATGGGSCCAGTAATTACTGGTGTAATGGCAGCATGGTTCCTGGTAATGCAGAGTGCCAGTCACCAAACAAGGCTTGTTAAGTGCTTTTTACCAGTGTGAACTCTTTTGCTTTTTATTGTTCACTCCCAGCTAAGGAAGTGCTTATGTTGTGTAGTTCCTGTCTGGCTTCCAACATAGTAACATTTCTCATACAAAAGCCGTGTCATTGTGCCAGAATTCTGCTGATGCTTTTAAAGATCAAGGTTCCATGTAATATTTGTCKAAACTGACTTGCTTATCTTTTTGTGTTCTGTTACTTTATTTTGCAGTCCTAATAAATGTTCTTGGCAGGGAAAGACAAAGTGAAGCCAGATGTAGTTTGAAAATGTCTTGGTGTCACAAATAATGAATGAATGGTGTATTTCATTTAAAACAGGAAGCTCACTCCATTGCATGGACTCTCCCTACCCCATTGTTTCATATTTGTGTCACCGATTTTATAATGGAAGTTACAGGAAACAGTGATCTCAGGTGAAACCTACCTGTACTTCTTGGTAATCATGAAATGTCTYTGTGCTGTCATAGATTCCTTGATTTGTTAGATCTTCCTTGGGTTACATAGTAGAAGCAAAATGTTCAAAATTCTTTTCAACACCAACAAATTCCACCCCTCTGCTCATTTTAACGTCTGTAACAAAAACCAGTCTTCACAGTAGCTTCATTATTAGTTATTACCATAAAATGTTATTCTTCAAATTAGTGACATGGGTGGGATGTGTAGCAATTTGGGAAGTGCAGAGTTACAAAATTTCAGGAAGTAACTAAAGGTTTCCCAAATAGCTTTTTCTGTACTTTGAAAGTATTTTCACAAGTTGTTTAAAAGTGTAGTTTCTGCATTCTTCCTTTTCTCTAAATAACCCAAGAATGCCTTTGCCAAATATTTTTCATCAAGTTTATGGATAGTGACAAAACCACGATACATGCATACTGTTTTTCTCAGTATGTGCAAAAGTTCTGAAGTTTGCTAAGGTTTTAACCCTTGTATTTTATTCCAGAACTTGTTTTTCAGGTTTACTCTGAATTTTATATAGACTTACTGCAAGATGCAGAAATTAGAGGCAAAGGTACGGTCATATAAAGTAGTATCAAAATAATTATGTAAACTTCAGAGGTTTGTGTACATGTTTGTATGGGCTTTAAGGTACAGTATAAAATTATTACGCAGGCTGTTTTTCTTTTAGTTTCTGAAGATGTKCTTTCTTGTATGGAATTTTCATAAAGCTGCTAAGCTTCCTTCACAGCTGCATCATGTTCACAGGCATTCATTCTAGGATTGAATAAAAGTAGTCTTGTTTTCTTCTTTTACTTCCGTATGATCAGGGAGGTCTATTTTTTGGCAAAAATTATACCACTAGTTAAAAGTGTGATGGGCATTCTSCGTATCAGACTCCATTCCAGTGACAGTTCCACAAAGACATTCAGATTTGCTATTAATAATACCTTTTATAAGTAAGTTACAGTGACAAACTTCTGTTTTTTTCTATGAAATTACATAACAACAGTGGTAAATAAAAAGTGTAGTTTTTATTCCTCTGCCTTATGCAGTGAATAGATTCAATTTTTAAAAATTATCATGATTGTCATCATAATCATTATTTAGGAGGCACCAGTAGATACAATAGAAAGTGTTGAAATTTTTAGGAAAATTAATCCACAAACACCAGAGGTTTATGGCCAAAAAGGAGACAGAGGAGTCCCGCAACTTTATTCATGAATAAAGGGAGAGGTCATGGGCATTTCCCATGGGGTCTCTCTAATTCATAGAGGATGCAGCCTCTTTTTATCCTAATTTCCTGGCCACAGTTCCCTCTCTCTTTCCCCATTGGCTGAGGTACTTGAGAGTTACAGGCTCCCTGAAATGTCTGATGAAACCTCCCCTTCTATCATACATTGCCCCCTTTCAATATACATCTCTGTGTCTCTGCTCTTGTACTCTATTAACATAGTCTGGGCTAAGTCAATCAAAGGAATTCCTATGGAAATCCTTCCCATTGTTTTCTTCTATTTCCCAGTACCAGCCTTATCTTACCCCCAGAGTTAGTCTGCAAAGACACTCCCTTCTCATTCCTTTCAAAATTATCTTACTGTGCTAACAGCAGCAAATAATTGACTTCCATTGTTGTGTATGTAGTGTGGTCCTATAACCCATAGTCCTGAGGATGACAGGAAGGAATTTGTCCATTATGATCTGTGTGGTTTTTGTTTGTCTTTCTTCAGTTTAACAATTAAAACCTTGAGATAGTAATAAGTAAAATATAATAGTGAGTGAAATGTTGTGGCAACAGCCTCTTTGATGTGAAGATAGTGAGAATAGGCATGAAGAGGGAGTTAGGGTGGCAAGCTGTAGATTTAGTAGCTTGAGAAGAAGTAGTATGTTAGTGTTCAAGTTTTGACCTTTGTATCACTGGTGAGGGATCAGTTGAAGGATGGGTTGTCACTCTCCATCTACCATCTAGTGCCTTACAGGTTGTTTTTACCCCAGACTGAAAGTTCACTTCTCTGTGTTTACTGCTCCTTTCACTTTAAAGGAGCAAGTGAGCAATGTTCCTGGCAATGTCACCACAGAAAAGCATGATTTTAAAAAAGTAARGTTTTCTTTACAATCAAATTGTAAAATATTGATAGCCTCTGCATGATTCAAAAAGTTATAGCATGGCAGTCTTCTGTTAATATTTGATGATAAATGTACCTAGAAAGGCAGCAGAATTCTTTTGAAATGCCATGCTGGTTATCAAGTGCTCTCAAGATAAATAAAAAACAGTAGAGAATTAAAGCACTAAGCCAGAKGAACATTGAAGAGCTTTCTCCTACTTTAAAACACTTGTAAGATTCATTCAACAGGGAATGCTTTAGTTTGATGTCAGAATTGGAGGGAAGGAGAAGCTGAGGTAATGCTGCATCTAACCACCATCAAAGCCTGCTAAGAGAAAGCAAAGCAATTCAAGAGTTGCTGTTGTATAGTAACTTAGAAGTGAATAACTTTGACCTTCCTAATGCTGCCATTAGGGTCAGCAGAGCTGCTCTCGGTTACTGTGCCTGAGGGCCAATTGTCTTGGTAGGGAATAATAATGTGACCAACTTCTTGTAAGAAGTAGTGAGATGAAGTGGAAGCCAAGGAGAATAGAATGTGCTGAATTTCAGCTTGCATTGCAAGAAACAAGAAGAAAAAGATGAAGTCCTTCTGACTGCTGATAGGTTTGAGTTCAAGCAGTGCTTCTGTGCAGCAAACTGCAAAGGAAGTAAAAAAAATTCTTCAGGCTTCTACTTTTTGTGAACAAATAAGCAAAACTTTCCTTTATCTCCCTAAAGACAGGAGACACATCATCAGGGCTGTGGAAACACATCTGCTATACTTTAGCTGCTTTTCCCCTTATTTAGTTTAAGTAAGCTTTGAAATAAGCTTTGAAGGTTCAGGCATTAGGCCTAAAATGGCAGCAGTGAAATGAGGACATAATTAAATTCTTTTTTTTTATCTTACCATCAGACATTTCACTTTTTGACTATTTAAACAGTGTTTTAAACCCATTTGATTTGGTTGAATGCTGGCACACACATTTTATGACTTGAGCTCACATCAGTATTAAGATACTTTATTCTTCTTACAGTCRTAATTAAGTAACAAAGTTCAGTAACATTTCTTGCTCCTTATTTTCTTTCATGTCTGTGTGCTTAGAATGGGAAAGGAAGGATAACCAACCAAAAGTCAAAAACTTTTATTCTGTGGGTACAAGCTCTTGCTTGGGAATGGAACATCATTGTTGTCTTGTATTTGTTTATATCAAATCCATTCTTGAAGGCCTTTACTGTTTCTATAGGTGGCATTCATTTGTAAATGATTAAGACCCAGGAAACACAGATCAGTTTGAAGAGCTACCTGATTTATTTATTTTTCTTACTTAAAGAAATAAAATATGTAATCTTGATTGCTTATTTTCTCTCAATACTATCATTATTTACAGGTGTCTTGCTGTGTGTTGGCTAGATCTTTGGGTATATTATTTAAGTTTTGGAATGTGTCTGCAAATATTTCCTCAGCATATTGACTCCTGTAAATAATTACTTTTTATTACACTAAATAAATCCTAATTGAATGTTTGCTCCTTTATATGCAGTTTGTTCCATTTCAAAATTGTGAAAGTTCACGCTAGTTTTGCATAATAAAAATACTGGTCTAATTAGCTATCTTCCTTAATAATGCACAGTTTTTCGAAGGTGCATTTTGCTGATGGTTCAAAAAATGTACCGTCTCTCTTTTTCTTCTTTTCAGATTTATCCAAGAATAGATTAACTGAAGTTCCTACGGAGCTGTGCCATTTTGTGTCACTGGAAACACTAAATCTATACCACAATTGTATTAAAGTTATACCAGATGCCATAGTAAACTTGCAAATGCTAACTTACTTAAATTTGAGGTAAGTGTAACTTTGTCACATTTTTTTGTTAATTTGGAAATCTGTAAAACTTTTCTTGTCTGCACTTTATAAGCTTCTGAAACAATTGACTCTATTTTTCATTTTACTGAAAACAGTAATGCCAAAGTTCGTTGGCTACAGAGACCGCTTTTTCTGAAGGCATCATAAATGCCAAAATGTGAAAATAATAATTAAAAGAAAAACCAAGTAATATTAATCCAGTTTTCTTTCCCTTATTCTAACAAATTCAGAACATCGATCACATCAGCACAGTTTTATTCTTCGAATTCACTTCTGATAACAAATTTGTAAAACATGACATACATTTTGTAGTTAAAAAGGTGGAGGGCCAGAGACAGAGGATTTATCTTTTTCTCCATGGGGAATGGAATGGAAGAGTGTGATACCGTATCTAGCACTAGTGTAGTCATATTGTGAAAGAAACACAGCTGCTGCCTTTTTTAGGAGAAAGTGGAAAAGAATTAAACACCTTTCCCTCCTTTCAAGGAAAAGCCTGTGTGAATACTAATCAATACAGAGAATAGCTGCTAGTTAAAGTGCAGGTGAATGCATACATGCATTGATGGAGGGCAGATGAGCCCTTTCTCAGCTGGGGCAAGTGTGGAGTTTCCTTTGCAGTTAACTGTCAAAGCTGTAACAGTGAAGATAAAGTCTGGGCTTTGGGAGAAAAATGTCTGAATAGAGGGTGAAGTGACTCTTGATCTTTTAAATTCAAGGTATGAAGGTTTGGTCATCAGTTTTATCAACATAGAGGATCTTTCTCAAGTCATTCTGTTTTATTACTGTACTGCAGTTTTGGCCACTGGGTAACACTATTTTGGCTCTAAAGATTGAGGTGTACTAGTGTGTCTTGAGTATCTGCACACATACCAGAAATAGGATTTGCGATTTTGAGTTAGTGTTTGTTAGACATACATAAAGAACTTAAAACTGGATTAAATTATTAAATATACATAAAACATCGTGGTAAATTTTGGAATTAGAATTAACTCTGTTAAAACTCAATGTTGTGAAACAGTGAATTAGAACTCAGTGTAGTGATAGAATTTGTCTAAGTCATCACAAATCTATAATAGATTTATATCATGTATGACAGTAAATTGGAAAAAATGAAAGTATTATTTTTGTTTTATTAAGTAAGGTTWATTTCTCTCAGTTTAAAATCCCCTCTTCACTTGGATGTGCCCTTTCCCATGTTAGCTGAATGTAGTGAGCAGTCTAAAGAAGGAAATACATCCTTGACTTTCTAGCCACATTGTTTCTTGCCAAGAAATACATGATAGATTTAAAACGAATATTTTTCTGCCTGTTACCAGCAGAGCCCATATGTTAAATAGCATTAGAAAGGGATGCCAAGAGATCTAAATATAGTCGTTGGACCTTGGTGGATACTGTTCATGTTTTATTTAAAGAAATTCCTTTTAAACTAATGATGATGTATTACTCATTTGCCCTGATAAAGTTCTGTTCCTTATCTCTTAGTGGGTTGCTTCTGAGTTCTGTGGAGCTTAAAAATTGTTTTTACTTAYTTTTTTATCTGTGTCTGATCTGCTGATCTGTGGCATAGGGTTACTGTTTTAGGGTCTAGGCTTCCTCAATTTGAGTTCTTTAGAACTTAAAAAAATATTTCCATGTAATTTTTTCGATGAAGTTGTGTTTTGGTCTTCTGTAGGGGCGCTAGAGGTAAGAAACCTGGCTCCACAATAAGCGCTGATACTTTTTTTCAGCTGCTGCTGGTTAATAGTTGGATTTCTCATTTTTATTTTCTTTGGGTTTGTTGTTTGATATCCATCTGTCTCCTGGCCTATGCAACAGAGATATGATGGTAGTTTGCTTTGTACAACATTTTGAGACGGTTTGTACAACATTTTTGGAGCATGAATGGGCATCTCTATGTGCAGCTTTGTAGCACAGTGCTGGATTGACAGTTGAAGAAATGCTTTGCAGTTTGTGGAATTTGTATTTTTGGTTTTGTTTCACCTTAACATTGCAACTCTTACTGACATTACACAGGACAGCTTTTGCCAGGTGTCTTCAGAGTTCAGTTGTACATATTTGCTGTCTGAAGCCTTAACATTAAGGCAGGAGCTAATTAAAATGTTTTATAGTGGGACATCACTTTAGGGTACTGTTTGTTGTTTTACTACAGGATAATACTCATAAGAGAGAAAATGTTTTATTTTAAGAAAACCTTTAAATATTCTAGGAAAGAGTCATTATTATGTTATTCTGACAAGCATGAAGTTTATTCTGGGAATTGAGCCATAAATCAGTATTTCTAATCATGTAGAGATCACAAAGGGTCACGTTTGTCATCCTTAAGTTCCAGCCTATGAATCTTGGGAAGAAATGAACCATTGATAGTCCCAGAAATTTTTGCTTTATTTAGCTGGATTACTTCAATAAAATCATAGAATAAGATGTACCAAGTAATCTTATACTCTCAATGTGCTTTCAAGTAATTGAGAAAATAGCCTTTTTGTCAGTATTTATATATTTGTCTTCCAGTTGGAACAAGAGGCGTCCATTTTAATGGCACATTAAAACTACAGGAATGTTTAAATACTTGTAAAATACTATTTCAGTTGACTTTCCTGTATTCATTAGGAAGGGAAGCAGCTGTTCCTGGTGGCAAACGGATGTGTCACAATGTTGTTAAACTGATACAATGCTTTTTTTTGCAGAAGGTACATTCCACAATATTGCTTAGTCAGTAATCAGGTATTTCTGATGTACAAGTGTTTAGTTGATGATTGCTGTTTGAAAATGTAAATTCTATTTGCATAAAATCTAACCCATGAAAATGAAGAAATTTGGCAACTCTCAGACTTGATGTGAGTATACAGTAGAACATCACTGATGGTTTTAATATTTTTTTGTTTTGTTGCAGTCGAAATCAACTTTCTTCTTTGCCAGCTTGCCTGTGTGGTCTTCCTCTAAAAGTCTTAATTGCAAGTAACAATAARCTAGGTTCCCTTCCAGAAGAGATAGGTCAGCTAAAACAGTTAATGGAATTGGTATGTTACTGATGTTTTTTGTTTTTTTTTTCCACTTTTTCTTTTGACTTCTTTTGAGTTTAAATAGAAACAGTAAAAGTCATTTTTCACACATATTTGAACAAGTGCTTCATACTGTAATGTAGGTTGAAAAACTTAAGTTTTTAATTTCTCAAGTGTGTTGGACAATAACACAATAAGAGTTTCTTATGTTCCTCAGGACTCCTTTCAACAACATCACTGTCCTTGGTTCATTCAAAACTCAGTTTCTAAGTTCCTCGCCTTTACCAGTTTTGCTCACTGCCTCCTCTGGCTCTCTGTTTCCCTGTATCAAGTTCATAAGTTATGGCATCAGGCTCTGCAAGTGCCTGCCTGTAGCACTTCCCCCTTCTGCTTCCTTTTTCTGTTGTTACTATCATCAGCTTGCCCCATTGCATTCCTCTCATGATACTGGTCTTATCAGTCTGTTTTCGTTTTATTTCACTGCATTTGTCATGCAACCTTCCTTTCCTGGAATATCCATCTAAACAGATCTACAAAATGATTATACTCCTCTTGTTTTCAAAGCTGTACACACAAATACCATTTCTGCAAGCAGTAGATCATTTGTGTTATATCATTCAGTCAGTGAGAGTCTGAAAAAGCAAAAATTATTTGGTGCTATGGCTTGAAATTAATTTAGTTGCACGTTTTTTTAAAGTTTGTGTGGAAAATATATATAAGAGAATGCTTCCCTTTCTTCCTCTTCTTCTACTATATTGTAGGCTGAGACTCTGAATTCTTTATGACATGAGTGTTATTTCTGTTCATTTTGACCTTTTGAGATACAAATTGAGACAAATAAACTACATATTGACACTGATAATTTATTCATAGTAAAACAACCAGATCTGAACTTCCTTTCAGCTGCTAATATCTCTGTTGACAGCGTTTACTTTGCTCATCAGTTCTGTATCTGAAAGTGCTTTATTATCATATTCTTGTTTTTCCAGTAGTAGTTCCTCCAATAAATTATGTTAAAGAAATTGAGCTAGCCTTGCTTTAGACCCCAGTCCTGCTATTGATTCTTCATATGTGGAGTAAAATGGCAACTGTAGGGCTTTTTTCCTTCTGGTATTCTTGAACAGCATCCTGTGGTATCAGGCTTCTGTTACATATTACAATTGATGTGGCTGTTGATGAGTATGGGGATAGTTACTTTTTCCTCTCTGGTTTGTGACTGAGCTTAAGACTAGCGAGTTTGTTTTGTTTGGTGAGCATTATTAACTTATTTTACCAAATGCTTTAAATTTTTTTGTGTGTGTGATGGGGTTACTAAGGTTACACAGATGGTTCTGAGTTAATTAATCTTTAAAAAATATGTTAGGCTGTAGCACTGGTTTTGTTGTGCGTAAAATAGATAAATTAAAAAAATAACAATAAAGGGTGATGGTTCCAGTTTTATAAATAAGTTCAATTTAGTAAAAAAAGTAAAAATCTAGAAGCTTGAAAATCAATATAGATTATACCCAAAGTAGATTGGATGTATTTTGTTCCAACGTACCATGTGTTTAAATTGGAGAATACTGGACTTCCATATTATATTGCACTTACAGTGTAGTTTCAGTATTACTATGTCATGAAGACCAATTCTAAAAGTATTTCATATGAGAGGTTCTAGCTACATGTCTCTTTGGTAGCRTAGAAGATACATGAAAACTGAAAAAGGTCTGATGCTTGCTCTTTGTGATTAGAAGGCAGCTGGGGGGAGGTGAATGAAGAACAACTTTTTGTAAAATGACCATGATTCTGTTCAGATGAACTGATTACACAGTTCGATGCCACCATGTGTGTTTGGTACATTTCTAGTGAAATGAGTTGCATTATTTAACTGGAAATGACCTAACTCTGATGTATTGGGAAGAGCAAATAGTGGTTGGATTGAGAGTGAGGATCTGTGTTGGCATGTGTAATTTGAAGCAGTTTAGATAATAAGATGATCATTGTTCTGAAATGAGTAAAAGAAACAAACAACATTAAGTCATACTGCAGTTGTTGCACAAAAAATTCAGCTTTGTCGGAGCAATGCCAGCCTGAATAGCATGGGATTCAAGCAGAAGCACCACCCAGCCCTCTGGCAGGGAATGCTGTTTTGGTGTGTACACAGTGCTGGTGCTGGCCTGGGCCAGGGGATTGTTGTGAGATACCACTGGCTCCATTCAGTTCTTGTATAAATAGAACATTTCTTAGCAACCGCAGGTTCTCCAAATGTTTCACAAGCTGCATGCAGTGAGATCTGTGTGTACATAGCAAATGGTTCTTTTTATCTATCTATCTATCTATCTATCTATCTATCTATCTATCTATCTATCTATCTATCTATCTATCTATCTATCTATCTATCTTCTTAATACAAAATTTATAGTTTCTCTAGAATGATAGAAGCATATTTTGCTGCAAATTAGATCAGATCTTTCCAATAAACTCTGCATTTCCACCCTCTCCTCCAAGATGGGGCAGGGAATGGTTTTTCTATTAAGTGTATGTACTTTTATTAATTTCGTACCTGTAGCATAGATTACTTTGATATGCAGAAAACTTTCAGATATTCTTTTAAATTTTGGGTTCTGACAGCTAACTTTGTGTTTATAACATAAATTTTTCTTCCTGCATAGCACATAGCCATTATGTGCAAAATTTGGTTGGGAAATATACTTTTGTTTGCAGCTCTTTAATTCAATCATGTCTCTACTGTCAGCCAGGAGAGTGCAACATTAGTGTGAAGATAATACGAAACTTACTTTCTGCCAAGGAAAAGTAATCGGGCAGAGATGGCTCATTAATTGTAATGCAGACTATCAGATGTACAGTAAAATTCTGTTCTCCGTTCTATCAGGCAGTATTGCACTTCTGCCTTCTTCATGTAAGAGCCCTCTCCATCTCTGGGATGTTCTCATGTTGGAAGCCTTCAAATTTCTCACCTGGGATTTATGTCCTTTGCCTCAATAATCTAATCAGGGACAGCAGCCTGACCATGTGGGACTTGCTACCTGCTGTTTCCTAAAAGGGTCACGTGTGTGCTCACATACTGTGTAACTTCCTTTTACTGTTCAGTATGGCTTCTATGTCACAAGCTCTGACTGAGTCCATGTGGTTTTTAGAAATAATGGCTCAGTCTGGAGTCCCAAGTTCAAAATTATGTAAGGAGGAAGTTTACCTTCATTTCAATGGTTTGGGTAAACTTCTGTGTGTGTATGTTATTATGGAGTCAGAGTACCATATTGTTTTTTTCTGTTTATATTGCTAAATATATATGCTGAATTTGATTGATTTAAGATTATTTGAACTTTACCATAAGCAAAGGAAAAAGGTTGATAATTTTAATTTTCTTTCATGCCATAGAAATTAAAGTTAAATTTAAATGCACCTTACATTTCTCTGATTTTTCCAAACTGTCTTGTTATGACGGGACATGGCCTATCTGGTAAGAAAAAAAATAGAATTAATGCAAGAAATCTGACCTCAGCAAATACTAGTTTCCCTTGGAACTTGTGTAGGTGGTTGTGCTTCAGTTACCTGCAAATGTCCCTGAATCCAGGTTCCAAACTGCTGGTTGTATTGTTCCTTAAAAAATTACTAGCTTGGAAACCATAGGAGTTTGACTCTGATAGTATTGCTTCCATTACTGCCAAAGTAATGGGAAAGTTAAACACTGTCTCTGTCACGTACATGCTCATGAAGTCTTAWGAGCATAATTAGGAATAATGTTATAGGTCTTTGTTTTCCATGGCTATTTAAACAAAATAATAAAAAAAGCATGTTGGACTACAGTGTTTACTTGGGTAAAAGATACTACTGTCTCTAGAGATCTTGTGAATGCTGACATGCTGTCACAACAGATCAATCCYATTGAGGATGTTTTGAAAGGCTGTAAGTGGAAGTGGACTTTGTTTTTGAGGTTACACACTGACAGATTTCTTTTTCTTTTGTTAGTACTTCCTCTAGAATTCTGTCTCTTCCCTTGACTTGTTCTGATGTATGTGCCTAAGTATGCCTTGGTTTAGAGTTTCTTTGCCACACGGTGACTTTAAATTATGTGCTCTGAAAATCAGGTATCTAATTATGAAGTCATTTAAAGAGTGTAAATTAAAAATAGGACAGTAAAGCTTTAAAAATAAATGATCTGGGAACAGTGCAATTAACCAAATTTTCTGCCAATTTGGGCAAAAAATGCACTCATTAGCTGGGATTTTTAATTTCCTTGTCTAAAAACTACAATAATATCCTGACTGTGTTTTGAGAAGGGAAGGAAGTCTTGGCAGCCGTAAAATTCCGTTACAAGAACAAACCTTTCAGATACAGGGAACAGCATTGCCAGATCACATTTTGCTTTTAGTTATTTTTATGTTAAGATTTTAGGCTTAAAGATAGATTTAATATAATGCTTTTGACTGGTATTAAGGCAAGCATCTTCAAAGACATGACTTGGAAAYCTGACTTACTTCTAAAGCTTTTGTTGTCTAAAAGCTCCTGGATACTTTATAAATCCATTTGAAACAGATGAGAGAGTAGAAGTATTCTGTTGGCTTTTTAGGAAAATTCGGCATTACCCCATTTAGCTTTCATACTGTGAAATACTGTTTCCTTCTTTTAATACAGAAATGAAAGCATAAATGGGAGATTACTCAAATTTGCAGGTTGCCTGGGATATAAGCAGAGGTTTCAGTGTCCTTTTGGCAGCAAAAATGATAGTATTTAACAATTGTCTCATTGCTGACATACTTAATCCAAGAAGTTGGTCTTTCATATACATTCATAGCAGTTTCTTTTTATAAATAGTTATATAACACTAAACAAGATCTGCCCTGTTTTATTATGGCTTACTATGTGCGATGATGATCACATATATGCCTTTACTGAGCATAATTAGAGAATGTCATTGCTGTACTGTTGTTATTGTTGTTGTTGTTGTTATTATTATTATTATTATTATTATTATTATTATTATTATTATTATTTTATTTTATTTTGCTTAAATATTCTATCTAGGTGAACAAGAACCTTTCTAAAAACTCAGATCCACACACTAGGATTTTAAATTTCATCCAAACATATTTGGTTATATAATCATGATACTTAATTTTTCATATGAAGAAAAGAACAAAAAAGTAGAACTTCTTAAGTAAATATTTGAGTTTTGAATATTTCTATAGAAATTAAATTAGTTTTCAAAATTATCTTCTTCAGATAAGAATTTGATCTGGTTTTAAGTAATGTGCAAACGTTTTTCCATATATCTTCCTTTGCATGGTGACTACAGGCATAGATTGTTGCATTTTTTTCATATTAATAAAATGTTACAATAGTAATAGCAAATTAACTATGTTTGTATTATGGAATATGTAAGAGCTGAAAGCTGATTGTTTGTTATTACTATTTTACTGTAGGATGTCAGCTGTAATGAAATTACAGCTTTGCCACAGCAGATAGGCCAGCTGAAATGTTTAAAAGAACTGAATGTCAGAAGAAATTACCTCGAAGTTTTGCCTCAAGGTAAAAACAAATGAACAAAAAAGTATCTCTACRCTAGCTCTTGTTAATACAATTTTCAAAGTATTTTTTAACCACATAAGTAGGTATGATTAAAAAGTAGTAATTACTTTGTGTTCAAATTTATTCCATTTGAGTCTGCAGAATATAACATTCAATGATATCCACTGAAGAACAGTGTGCGAGATTTCTTCAATGGCTCTCTATGATTCTAAGCAACTTTTAAGTTGAACAAGTGTTTGAATGCAGTATGAGAGCTGTCAGCTAAGTCTCAGGGGGAAAAAAATTCAAAGTATTTGTTTTAAAATGTATTATCACTTGTATAACAATAACACTCTTTTATTTCCCAGTGCATAATGGAGGAAATGTTGATCTTATTCCTGCCTGAGTTTGTATTTTTCCTGAATGCAAAAGAAGGGTTATTCAGAAATATTTTATTATTTTATGCTAAAAATAAAAACAGATATAACATCTTCTCTCCTTTTTGTTACTTTTAGAACTAGTACAGCTTCCCTTGGTAAAGTTTGACTTTTCCTGCAATAAAGTGCTTATGATTCCAATTTGTTTTAGAAAGATGGTGCAGTTACAAGTATTACTGCTTGAGAATAATCCTTTGCAATCTCCACCAGCACAAGTAAGTAACAGCTACAATTTAAGTTGTGCCTTAATATTGGATGACTCCTTCATCTGTCATCCTTCTGCAATTGCAGGCTTCTGAATTTCAATCATCACAGGCATCAGTTGTTGATATCTAAATAAGACATAGGGCATATGTAAATAAGACATAGAAAATRTCCTATGTTCTCCATACGAACTTGTGCACCACTTAAACCAACACACGTCTAGAAGTTGTGCATTCTGTTTGCTCTTTATTTTTGTCATTTCTGTCTGCTTTTGGAAGTTAACATTGGAATATGTGTATAATTTTGAAAAAGAGTAGTGATAAATTTCCTGCATAATTTTTCTTTCTGTTGAAAAGAATTCAGTTCTAGAAGGTGGTTCTACAGTTATTTGCCATTAACTTAAAAAATATGCAGATGGTCTAAAACATAATCCATGTGAAATTTATTTCACTTTATAGAGTAAGTTTGTAGATTGTGATACACAGAGAAATAAAACTCCTCTTTGGAACTGTAGGCTCTGCGTAATAAAGATAAATGTGTGGAACCTGTGCTTGCTGCTTAAGGACAATTTTGTTGTTGACAACAATAAAAACATAGATTCAAACTGAATCTGTGAAAGCTACGGTAGTTCTTGATCAATACCTGTTGAAATACTTTAGAATTTTTATTATATTGGAGAAATGCTTTTCATATTCAATAGTGATGTGGCCTTTAAATTTAAAAAATACAAAGCAAATTGAAGTGTGCACTGAAAGAAAAAGAAAATTGTAAAGTGAAGATAAAATTGCATGGTAAGTATGCTTTGGACTCTACTAAAAACAATTTGGCCAAGAATGCAAAGAGCACACTGGTTAATTAAATGTCATTATACAATAATTTTGAAAAATAATTAATGACACAATTTATAGTTAGCAATAGGCCATCCTGTATATTTTGATGTATTTTTTTTTTGAGTTAGAAGCTCATTTGGATTTTTTTAAAGCAGAATACATTATTTTCTTGTTTTCTGTCTTAGTCTCTGAGGACTGGTGTACACAAATAATCAAGTAGATAATTGACATGCTTAGTAATTTWAAAAAAAAACAATAAAATTTCTTTTCCTTTAAGTGAAATTTGTAATATTAAGTTAATTTGAGGGAGTTTTATGCTAAGTGACATTTGGAATAAGCTACTTTTTTCATTCTAGTTATAAACCTAACTTTTTCCTTGTCCCACAGATTTGTACAAAGGGTAAGGTGCATATATTCAAATATCTGACGGTACAGGCCTGTCAGATTAAAACAGCAGACTCACTGTATCTTAATGCCATAGAACCACAGCATTTGCCACAACCTGTGGAAGAGAGGTATGTATGAAAGTCTCACTTTGCTTTTTTGTGTAAAACTTACAAACAGTGAAATAGTATATGTCTTTAGATTCCACAGTTTTGTTTCTTTAGGTGCTATTTAGAGTGTACTTTTTTTGCAGATATTTTGTTTGCTTTGATTTTATTTAACTAAATTTGCTTTTATTCTTATG
Source organism: Malurus melanocephalus (assembly GCF_030028575.1). Lineage (NCBI taxonomy): Eukaryota > Metazoa > Chordata > Aves > Passeriformes > Maluridae > Malurus > Malurus melanocephalus. Next base: position 342,559 of record NW_026623755.1, on the reverse strand, counting down.
AATCCCCATAAGCGTTTAGAAAATTAAAAATCAGTTCTGGTTGAAGTTAGCAACACATTAGTTGAAGTTTAAAAGTGAACCTTAGTTTAAATCTAACCTCTTTCTAGTGGACTCGTGGAACACATTGAAAATAATCACACAGTAGTTACATTAGGTATTGAATCTATATAGCTATCAATCTCACATTATATAAATTTTAATTTTGTGTGWTATTTTGTGATTTATATGTTCTCACATATTTATGGCATAGTTATCTTAATCTTTTCTAATTCATCCTAAATCTTCTGTCAGACAAAGAGAACTGCATGAGCTGTTTTGAAAATGAAGTGTGCTGATTAGTTAAGAAAATGAGGCAAAATCTTCTGTGCCTTGCATCAGATTTGCAGGAAATGTCATCTTCTACCATGATTTAAGGAACTAGATACAAAGGAGCTCCTTTCTATGAGAATCTCCATAGCTGGTTGGAAATCAGTTAGTAGCTCAGTCTTTCTTTGCTAACATGGGCAGTATAATATAACCAATCAGAGAAAATATGACATCTTTGAATAGATGATACGAATAACGGTAGAGATGTTACTGCTAAAACCTGGGGGGGAAGACAAACAAGAGCTGTTATGGGATCTCCCTTTCAGTTATCGCAATAAGATTTCAAACAAATTGTTTTTCTTTATTTACCTTTGGAAATCCCTTTGGGAATTTCTATCAGAWAAATGTCAAAGGTGTTGTGGTTTTAAAGCCTGATTTTTCCCAATTTCCCAGCCAATGCACCAAAAAAATGTTGTGGTTTAGACTGTGCTGAAAGCCAAAAGCACTGCACCCAGGACATTTTCTCCCCTCCCCCCCACCAAAGAGGGAGAAGGGAAAACAAAAGCCCAATTAACACGAAAATTTATGGCTTTCAGATAACATAACGTAATTGAGAGAAAGATATGTATGTGCTCCAGAAAAATGGTCAGACAGGCTGAATAACTTAAGTTGCAAAAATAGATTTATTACTACAAACTATTGAGAATACTACGGCACCGGGGAGAAGAACAGAGATGGGGACAAGTTTACAAGGAGAAGAAAAATAAAAACCGGACATTTTGAGACACCTGTTATCCTTTCCAGGACCCGTCTCTTTCCCAGGTCCTCCCTCTCCACCCCCCATGTTTTCCCGCACACAAAGGGGGGCAGRAATGAAAGTCTTACACAGATCAAACCACTCATTACAGTTGTTGTCCAGCATCATAGGAGAAGCGTTCTTACAGCTCCAAGCTGTGGAAGTTTTTTTCCCAAGAGACAGTCAGTGTATAACTGCTGACGGCAAGGGAATATTTTCTTTACCTCKTAGGAGAAAAGAAAGAATGTCTTTCAAGGCCAAACTGCGTTGTTTCAGCAGCGTAAGACCACTATCACAAATGTCCTGGCAGAGCACAGCTTCTTCTAAGCGTCCACTTACTTCAGACATAGGGCGCGGGCATCTCCTCCTCCGCGCAGAGCACAATTTCTTCTCAGCATCAATTCATTTCAAACGTCGTGGGGGGGCCAAGCCTCTTCCCCCTTTTTGGCAGTTTAGTCCAGTCCTCAAAGGCCAGGGTTTTTTTTTTTTTCAGAGCAAGGTCGCTCTCCTTTTTCTATTCAGGTCTCTCTTTGATGAAATAGTCCTTTCAAGAACACTTATTTTCTCCATGCTTGAGAACCACAGCACAGCACAGCAACTCATCCCATATTCTCCTTACATGTGATCTTGAGTCTCCATTTTTCTTCTTACATCTCCTCACTCTCCTGCTCTGTTTTTCCCCAGTGCATGATATTAAAACTACATACTAACAACCTTAAAGCTACATGGCGGCCACCCCTATCTTGTTTTGAGTTCTTTTTTAAGTACAAGACAATACGTCATCACAGAGTTGTAACCAACCTGTGCAATTGGCCCAGGCCTGATGGGCAGCTTGTCCATCAACCTCAGAGCCATGATGGATTGGCTCTAAAACACAAGGAGCAGGACTCCTTTTGCTGGAGAAGGAGAAAATTTCTAGAACTTCCTCACAGCAGCCATCTTTGTGGTTTCTTGGTCCCATCCCCCCACCACCAAAAATTGGACCAAGTAAAATCATGACAAAAGGGAAGAAGAATCCAGGATGAAGAGTAGATTTTCCATTTGGGAAACTCCCACTGATGATTTGTTTTGTTCTTTTAGTATACAAGAAAATTGACAGGGATGCCATGTCCTATCTGATATTTTGGTCATTTTGAAGAATACTGGTGTCGTGGGTAAGGGGACAGTACAGAGTAGATTTCCAAAGGTAGTTTTTGCAAAACAGTCCTCAGTGTTTACTGTTAAGAGCTAATTTAATATTAGGATTAATTAATTGGATATCTTATTCATGAATCAATGAGGACTGATTAAATTCCTTTCTTATACTGCTGTGTCAATCTTATTTCAGTATCACAGCTTTCAGGATAGCAAATAAAGGGATAATAAACTACATTTAAAAAAGGTAAGGTGATGAGAGTATTGCATCTAATAGTGCACTTTAAATGAGTAGAGGTCATATTGGGTAATGAAACCAGGATAGAGAGCAGTTGCCATTATTACAGTAATTTTCTTAAAAACCTAAATTTCGGAGTCTATTTTAAGACACCAAAAGGAGGTTTCTGTGTTAATAATTACTTCAAGCTGCAGGGAGATATTAGTTCATTTTTAATGGATCAATGGTTACAATTAAATCAGTTGACTCCAGTTTGAGTTTTACTTTTTTAGTTGCTTCTCCCATGGCTAAATTGCTTCAGTTGGATTCCTGTGCTGCTTAGGTAGTAACTAAGCAGTTTTGCCTAGTGTATAGACAAAGCAAGCTGATAGCAGATGACTTCTGTTGTTTGATTAATCCTTAGGCTAACTAGCCATTCAGTCTGATTTGTCTTACCATCACCAGATTATAAATTTTTAGTATTTGACTGTGTTAGGCTATTTCATCTTCTTCCATTAAGGATAGTTCAAAATTTGCACTGATTTAAGTGAAACCAGGACAGAATTTGAATGTAAATGCTATGATAGTTTTTACTGATTTTTTTTTTTAATTCATGTATAGCATTGATGATATCTACCCAAGTAAAAAGGACTCAGATTCAGGTGTTGGTAGTGATAATGGTGATAAACGTTTGTCAGCAACAGAGGTAAGTTACCTGCATTTTGTGTCCAGCTTCTCTTCCAGCACTCATTTGACTGTCATAAGTTCTGTAATAATGTGAATAGATATTTAGGCAAAAACTCTGCAGCCGTATCCTTGACATGGATTTACGATAAGAAATGGCTAAAACAAAGATAAAAGGAGACTGGGAGTTTTTAAAATTTTTTTTTAAATGTTGTTGTCTGTACACTGTCTGGAAAAAGCAGTGAGGTACTTGGTTACAGATGGTTACAGATCTCCCAATAGTGAAAATTCTCTACAGTTTTCAGGCAGTTTACATAATCTAGAGAATGAGAAACTAGAATTCACATCTGCTGTTTGCAAAAAGTAAATATGCTAATGGGTTACAAGCTAATGACTTCTCACATATTTTTCTCTTTGACTGATCACTCTTTCCTGTTGCAAATTAACAGTACCTTGTCCCAGTATGCTCTGTGATGTGGTTATGGCAGATTGCTATAGTGTAGAAACTTCAGAAATTTTGCTAATCTTAGTGTGTTTAAATGTTTTGGCAGCTAGTCAATGCTGAAAATAAACCTTCAGGTCTTTTCCTGAACTTTGCTGTCTGACTAAGCAAAGAGAAACTATAGCTTTGTGGGACTAATGTTGTCCTAAGCAGTTAGAACTGACTTTCACAAAGGTTTGGGGTTTTTTTCTGAGGCACTGCTCACCTGAACAGGGCACTAAATCTAGGTGGAGTTAAACTGAATACATAATGATAGATAATAATTAGCAGTGTAAATCTGTGTTGATGATCTTTCTGAAATGTACAGTAATGGGATTTGTGGTCTGATCTAATGGGAAATATCTGGACCACAATAGGAGGATGACCTTGTCACTACTTAAAATAATTTTACACTGATTTAGTGTTTCTCTACTTCTTTGAGGAAAAGGGATTCTGTTTCTTTTGAAACAAATGTATGAAGAATCAAGCTTAGGTACTGAATTTACAGTTACTAAGAAGCAAATTGAACATGAATCCACTTACACACTAATTGGTCTTTTAAATAGAATAGCACTTAAAAAAACCCATGTGAATTTCCAAGTGTTTGGGCAAGTTTTGTGGTAGATTGAAGTGAAGCAGAATTGTTATGGTTTCTAACCAAATCTCTAATGGTTTTCCTCTAGCTGAAAGAGCATGGTGTCTGTTCAGAAACACCTACAAACTGTTCTGCCAATCTTAGACTTCCGGAAGCTCAGTTAGCTTGTTAATGAAACTGTTATCCCAGAATTTCCTCCTTAGCTATAAATACCACCTTTGGGAAATAGATCATCTTACCTGTGTTCAAAATGTAGCCATTGAAATTATGCAAAAAAATACTTTGAAGACTACTGACAGTGAACCAATAAGTTTTTAACARCACAAAGTTTATTTATACTAGAGTGATTTACTCATTCCATCCCCACCTGACTGCTGCTCAACTATTTAGGAGAAATAGATACTGAAATCAGTAATCCCAAATGCATTTGGTAGTAAATTTACCGCTCATTTTYCTTCTGATGTGACCTTTAATATCTGTGTTACACATGAGAATTGTGCAAGAAATATTAGCATGATGCAAAGGCAGGTTCACATAWGTTGTTACAGTCAGAAAGTTACATACCACACATTGTATAAACATTAAATGATCAGTCATGAAACAATCATTAAAATTTGTTTCTGGATTTTTCTTTTATGAACTAAACTATGAACTATGACTAAACTACTGTTTAGTCTGAAGGGTTGTGTTTCTACTCTTTTGTAGAATATACTACAGCTAATTTTTCATGTGTGTAACTTAATAACTTAAATAAGTCCCATGTGTGAACACTAMTGTAGTTTTTAAGAAGCTTGCAAATTGACTTTGGGTGAATACGCATAGGGCAGAGTACTTGATGAAATGAACTGTTTATGTATCTCTTGCTGACTGAGTAGGGTCATTACAGAATCTGTTTTCATAGCTATAGCCATCTTTCAAGCGGAAGTACTGTAGTAGTGTTGCTGTAAAATTGATCATTGCAACTTGAAGGCAAATTCTGCCTCAAGGCAGTGTACCATGTACCTCATATTTTAGGAAAAATGTAACATTTTGATTTATTTCCCTTCCTCCCTTTGACCTTGTTTTTGATTTTGTTAAAATTCATTAGAATGAGGTTAGAATGTTGTCTCTGCTTTATTATATGTATGAGTGATGCATTAGTACCAGCAGGAATGTAAATGAAGAATTTTTCAAAGGGCATAATCTGAATTCTATCTTAGAATAATGTTAGGTATTTTTGATTGTTATGTGTCTATTGTATTCTGTTGCTGTCTGAATAAAAAATAAAACCATGGAAGAAGGAAGTTTGATATGGTTGATTACCTGTGAAGGAGTGATACTTTTGTATTATACAAGGCTGCTTTGGATAGTTTTTGTTTCATACTATACTGGCAGGAAACACCTGGAAAATCAATTGCAGAATTTTGTAGGGCCTCAAAGTGAGACATAGCCTGTTAAAGGAATGGGTTTTTGTTTCCAAATCGAATGGCCCATTCCTTTTTTTATACCAACACTCCACAGTATTTTCCCCGAAGTCTGTGTTACTCTGCTGAGAAAAAAAATTGTACTTGTTTAGTATCCAGAACTTCTAATAATGTGTGTAGGAACATTTTACTGTTCTATTTTACTATTTTCAAAGGATAGTTGAAAAATTAGCACAACATTAACTTTAATCTAGAACAATTAAATTTAGTGGTTAAATGTCATGAGATACATAGCCTGAAAGAAAGAGAAGGAACTTCACTGTAACTTTGGTTGTCTGAATGAATTTATGCTATACCTGTCTTCTTTTTTTTTAGCTGTTGGATTGTCATTGCTTCCAATCTAAAAGAACTGTGAATTTTGTGCTTAGAATACTTGGAGCATAGTTTATTTTCTGTTTGAGTTACTACTCAAACAAAAAATTTGTTTTATTTTAAAATTTCATTAATTTTAAAATTTAAAATTTATTTTGTAAAGGCTTTATGAAGCCCTTGAACACCATTTTGAATTTTCTTCTCCTTAAGTAGAAGAAAAAAACCAGTGAATTCAGAGAGTTTTTCACATGCAGTTTATTCACGAGAAAGAATATTTCATTGGTCCACATTTGCAACATGTTCCGAGTCCAGGGTATTCTTGGAAGACAGGAATAACCACATCTATCTTTGATACAGTTTTTAAGAGCAAGGTAGATTTGCTCCATCCTTTATCACAAAGGTTAGCTTCAGGAGCTAGGAAAAATACTTTCTACATGGACTATGAATACGTAAGAGTAGCAAGAATGGCAAACTTCTACTAGAAGATAGCTAAAATGAAATCACTGATGATATGTAACACAGTCTTATTTCGTGGCAGATCTTTTTTGTTACAATGGTCTGAACCGATAAAATGGGGAATATATTTCCTTAAAAATGTGTATCCTTTGAGGATAGGGAACAAACTGCTATATATGTGTTATAGTAGTTATATTTACAGAATACATGTATGGAAAATGTATACACGGAGTAGCAAGTTACAGAAACACAGAACATTTAAACAATGAGCAACACACATGGGTTTGCAGGGAAATTTGCAAAGCTCTGAGACTGTGGCAGTGCCAAGTTCTCTGTCTCAGGAGAGGAAGAATAAAAGCTTTGTCTCTTCTGCAGACTGGTTTTGCTCTAGTTCACCTCAGGAGGGGATGTGAGCAGGTCCCATTTGAGCAGGTCACTGCTCAAGAAAGAGACCAGAGAAACAGAACCTTAGTGGCCTGGGACAGAAGTGTGTCACTGCTTCTTTGTGCAGCTGCTGCCTGTAAAGTCATAGAGAGCATAAGCTTGTAGATACAAGTAATGTGTTTTAGTGCACCAGCTAATAGAATGAAAAGAATGGAAAGAGCTTTAAATCAAAAAGATTTGTTTACTTGAGAGTCTGTGCATTTTTATCAGCTTTACCAGTTAATATAATTAAAGATGTTGCCTTGGTCTAAAAAGTTAGTCTTGCTTGATACAGGCATTCAGTTCAGAAGCTGCATGGTAAAGCAGGAAAAAGTCATGGAGGGGAAAAAAAAGGACTGTGGTATCAGGCTCAATGTTTCTACAGACTTCAGTGGCTACAAGGAGCCCCAGTTTCCAGCTGCCCCAAGGAAGCACAGAGAGCAGCACAGTGTAGTGGTGTCACTGCAAGGAGAGGACTAGTGCAGTGAGGAAGACAGGAAAAGAGGACATATGAATTGTTCTACAGGGCAGTCTTCCTCTGAGGATATCTTCAGCATGACTACAAACATCTTACAACAGGATGTGGTCATGTTAGATGCTTTGGTATCCTCTCCCATGTTAATTTGCAGCTCTTTTGTGTGTACTCTTCTTAATATGTACATTTTTCTCATTCTTGGTTTGAGCTGGAACTAGCGTTTCTCTCTTTTTTTTCCTAGCCATCTGATGAAGATACTCTCAGCTTTAACGTTCCAATGTCAGACATTGTGGAAGAAGATCATATTGTAAAGGACGACTCGGGTCATCATGCTAACTCAAGAAAAGGTTGGAATGTGAAAAACATGGAAGTTAAATACAGGGGAATTCTGTTGTTGATTCCATGTCTGCCTACCTACCCAGAAGGCCTTGGGCATGCATATGCAGTTGGTGAAAATGAAAGAAGTGTGYTGCTTAGAAAATCTGTGCTATACTGAATTGAGTACATCAAGTAATTTTCCATAGCAATTCCAAAGGACTTGTTACACCGTGTCTCAGGAGGTAATAAGGTCTCGTTCTCACTGGGGGAAGAAAAATTAAAGTTGGTTTAAGCCATGCTATCCATGCTACCCAACAACTAATAACTGATGTTCAGTAATTTAGCAAATGTGCAATAACAGAGGGTATATCTGTAGCTGGATTTAGAGTGTGTATGAAGCTTTTTTAGTTAGTTAGCATCATCTCTGGAAACAAGTAAATCTTCATATTTTGTGAGAAGTTTAATTTTATCCTAATTTTTTAATTTTTATTTTTCTAATTTACACTATAAGCAATGGTTCTATAAGTTCTGCACATACTGAGAATAAATGGCAGGATGAAGTCAGCAAGTTGCATATGAAAACTACATAAATAGGAGATAGCGTATCCTCAGTATTACTCAGTTAAATGAATTTTCGTTGAGATACTCATCAGAATTTGGTAGAATAGGAAGAGAGATAACAGGATTATATCCTACAGTGTTTATTAACAAACTGGAGAGGGTAAGTCATAGGATCATACTGGAAATAGTATATGTAGGCAAGAGGTTGGGACAGGCTCTGAAAAATTTTGCTGGGCAAGTGGTTTGATGATTTGTTGCAACATGGTAACTCTGAAATTGCATTCAATTGCAAGTCACTGCCTGAGACATCTGAATGTCTTAAAACACTGCACAGTTGTCCAGCTGTGTTTTTGTATTGGTATGGGCAAGACAGACTTGGTGTAGTTCAAAACTGGCTCCATCAATGTCTACTGTGTTGCTTCTAATATACAACTGTATATGCCCAGGGAATGGGTTTATTACCACTTGGAAATTAATTGACATCACTGTTTACAAAGCAAAGGTCTTAACCTGTTTGAAATTTTTAATGTGGTTTAAATTTAAAATTTGAGCTCTATAAATTAATACAAGTAAATTATGCTCAGTAATGAATGTTGAGCTGAACCAGAAATCATTCTTCTATCTTTTTTTTTCCTTGCTGTTCCTAGTGGAATTCCATCAAGGATCTTCTCATGTGTTTGTCGATAAGTCACGAGGAACAGGAAACCAGTTTGATGACTCGGATGCTCTTACTACTGAATTTATGAGCTACATTAAGGCAAGTTTGTGACAATGTTAAGTGGGGGACAATATTTTCACTACTTTCAAAAGTGCAGAGATAACAGAAATAAACAGCAGATATTTTAAGGAATAAGTCTGCAGCTGATATTCATTGTTTTAAAAAGATACAGAAAGCAAAAATAAGCAGGTAGGTTTAACATCATTAAAACTGATCTAGGATAATTTACCCATAATTCTTTCTAGGATATCAGAGAGTTATCCTTTAACTGTGTTTAAGGCTTTAAGAAAAAATGGTAGGTATGTTCATGCTTTATATCTTGAATTGAGAGATTTATTCTATTTTTTACATTGCTCAAATGCAAGATGACTTCCTGCTAACTGTGCTGGCTAAAGTTTTGAAGTAATGTTATGGTAGTAAAATAAATTTTCTTAATTTTTCAAACATTTTCATAACAGTTGATTGACCCATAAAGACAAATTATATAAAGTCACCTTCTAGAATAAGTGCTGCATTTTTGTTGTCTTATGGTATGTACATTTGTTATAGGAAAACATCATGGTCTTCATTCCTGTAAGGTGAAGAAAAATGAAAAACAGTGGCTTTATTTATTCTGCTAGGRATTGTCACTGGGAAATGAGCCATCATTGGAGAATGTTAGAGAAGCTGGTACACTCTTCAGTGTCACATACCACAGAATTGAGTAGAATTTATTGGTACAGGGTGATGCAGCTGGTGTGCTAAGCACATGACACAAAAGAGGATAAGCCTCTGTTTTCTGCTGTACATTCTCTACAAGTACAGACACACATTGATTCAGAGAGCTTCTTCACTGGCAGCTGAACTACTTCRGTGCTTTCGTCTGTTTGAGATGAAAGAGTTGCAAAACCACAAGTGGAAGCATAAAAGAGGCTCAATTTTCAAATAAGGATCACTTCATATTTATAGATGTGGTAGATCTAATTTATGACTACATTGCACCCAAAATAACTGGCTGACTGATATGGATTCCTGGATGCAACTTTTGTTACAATTTGTTTCTTTTAAAAAGGAAATGATTCATGACTGTCAAAACTGTCAAATATGAATCCTGTTAATAATTATGCATGAAATACATGATTGCCACTGTTTGCATGTTTGGAATTTCCTTGCTTTGTAAACATATCTGGCTGCAGTAGGAGAGCAAGTAGAGGAGAGTTGGGGTTGTGGTTAATTGAAGCATTGTTTCTGCATGCCAGAATGTCACAAATGGAATCTGGGGCATAGAACAAAGAATTCTTACGCTGCTTGAGTTTCTTTTTACAGTTAAAGGAGGGTAAGGGCTGTTGACCTCAATAATATCTTCTTGTAATCTTGTAATATAGTATTGTAATCAGTATCTTAAACGGGGGTAGAACGAGTAATGAAACAGAAGTGTTGGATTGCTTCAACCAGCAGCCTAAACTGTTGCATAAATTAGGTCAGTGCTGAGTCGAAAAGCAAAATTTATCTGCTTACTTAATTGCCAAGTTCAATTCTCATTATCACTTTTGTCTGGCTACAGAGCAGAGCAGCAGAGTGTGATGAATTATTGAAAATAGAAGAGGACACTCAATGGCAAGCAGACGAAATGTGAGTATTTTTTATGTATCTATAAATAATTAGCTGTGTCATTTCATTAGTTTGACCAAGACTGGTATTTCTTTGGTGTTTAATAATTTTGTAGGTTTGGAGGCATGACAAAAGCATAACCTTGCAATTCGTTTGTGCTCAGTCTTTTACATTTTATTCCTGAGCAAAGTGGATGCTAATTGATTTGTATGCCCAAATAATTTTTTATCTATGTGGAATGCATTCTTTTTTATTAGGTATTTTGATACTTTGTTTATTGAAGGCATTGCTGAAAAAAGATCATCAAAACTTGTTAGAGCTAAATGTAATGTACATTTAAAAAATCAATTTAATTAGGAAACATACTCCTTTTTTTCTTAGTTGTCATAATTTTAACCCTGAAGCAAACATTAGTTTAGAGATGTTAATTCCAGAGTAGAACAAGTGAACATCAGTTACTGAGACGAGTGCATAAGGAAAGAGAATTCAACATAACAATGTACTGTGAATTTGTCACTTGTCAGAACAGTGTAATCCTATATGATGAAAAAGAAACCCAAACCTGAAGGGAGGAAAGAATAAGTACTCTGAAAGCTCTGAAAGAGCCTTGTTGGTGGAACTAATGGGAAGTTATGTTTGTACTCTCCAAAAAGAATTACAAATGTTGAAAAGCAAAAGAAAGCAAGCTGGCCCTTATAAAAATTTACTGTGTTTGCTATTCATGCTGAAACAATACATGTGATGAGTGCATTTAAGAGTCAGATATTGGTAACTAAATATTCAKTTTTAGAAGTCATTCTGTTTAACTGAATGCTAAGTTTTGCTCAATCACATTTATTTGTGTATGTATTAGGTTGAGGGACTTTGTTAAGGACAAAGTGTCTGAAAGTTTTTTCAGAAGAAGCTCTTTCCATAAATTCAGCACATACCAGCATGCAGAGAGGCTGGTTTTCCCTCCTATAGTTTTTGCATGCCATTTGGAAGGTGGAGCTCACACACTGAAATTCAGACTACCCTTGATAATTGTAATTGTACCTTTTTTTTTTTGGAATGTTTTTGTTTTCTGTTATAGAATAAATTTATCAGAAGAACAAACTATTGACATAGCAATGATAGAACAACTAAGAGAAGCAGTAGATTTATTACAAGATTCCAACAGGTATGCTTACAATAGCTGATATAATATATAATAATACAATAATAATATAATGTGATATATTTTAAATATTTTTGTGAATTACATTACAGTTCTCTTTTAACTGACAACTGAAAGCTCTCTGGAGTTACTAAGTGCTTTGTTAGCATACCAGCGTGTGCAAGATAGGTAAGAAGGAAATACACATTCTGTGTTCAGTATCTAGACAAGATGCCCAATGAATGAAGAAGGTGTAAAAGAAACCTAAAATCAGAGGTGGAGACATTCCTTAACCATTCATCTTGTGTACACCACTGTGGTAMTCTGAATTTTTGTCTAGGATTATCACATTTGTTTTAGGGACTGTAAATTTTCCTCTTTCTCATGCTTGTTATATGTTGTTAGAATGAGGTCTTCTAACCTGTCTTCATGTCAATTCAATGAAGCCCACAAAGGAAACACCTGAATTAGTGGTGGAGTTTCTTTAGTCTTCTGAAATCCAAAGGAGAAAGAGGCAAAGAAAGTTATTTAGATTTTCCCTGACTACAGTAGGCAAGATTTTATATTTCAGATGCCTGTCTTAAGTGGCTAAAGTCAGGTGGAATGACTCTGGATCTGTGGCTAAACAAAGGAATAAATTTTTAAAAGAAAATACATGCTTGCCCTACTGGAAAAGTCTGACAATAATGTTTTCAGTAGTTCTGTCTGTCCAGATGCTTGCTATTGCTTTTCTTAGTGTAGTCACCTTCAGAAATTAAGTTCATTCTTACTTCTTTGAGGTAGCTGGTTTATAGCTTCATTTCTCTGACGATTAGAAACCTCCTTATCACTTCAGCCTTAACTATACTTGATTCTCTTTCCTCCCTTTAGAGCTGCTTGTTTTTATGACTACAGTATTCTTTATTTTAAATGCCTATTTTGAACTGCTTTTTCACCTAACAGATTTCTATACTTTCAGAACAGAAATTGAGTCCTGTCATTATTTAGAGAGACACAGTTAGCTGGCTTATTTTGTATCATGTAAAGATTGAATTCTTCAATCATATATTAAATATGTGAATCAAAAGTATTTTTGCTTTATAAAATGTACAAATTAGAAAATCTCTTTAGTTCCTTTAGCTTCCTAGCACCGTTGCTTCTGCTTCTCATCTGAGGCTTATTACTTGGAAGAGTGTTGGAGTTTAAAAAYGAAAAGTTCTGTTTAGGAAAAAAAGCACCAGCAAAAATACTTTAGTTGTTAGCCTAATAAATTTTGTCATTTTGTTTTTTGTTTCCAAACGTTACCCTAATATTTCCTAGATATTGAGATACTTATATTAAAAAGGTCAATAAAATACAGAAAATCTGTTTTTTTGTTCACATGCAGAGGTACTTTCATTAGTAATACTATAATTTGAAAAATTACTTTTAGAAGTGGTTAATCATGTCATGCATGTCTGTATTTCTCTGCTGTTTCTTTTGCAGTATGTTGAGGTTTTTGTGGCTTCACTTTCTTATTCTAACTTTAAAATATGGGCATTTATTTTTAATTTTCTGAGCACCATATAGACTTTTTGATATATGCCTCCTATATAGCATCTAGACCTAAGCATCAAGATACACCTGGGCGCCAAGTACTTACGAAATAATGCTATAGACTTTCAGTCCTCTGGGCCATGAGTTCTCATAATTTCTTTTCTAATTACTGGGTTTAATGGCATTTTGTTTTATACTTGCTTTATATAAAGCAGTGTGAGAATTTTTATTTAATTTTGAAGAGTTTTTGTGTTTATCCACAAGGAGGAAGGAATTTAAGTGCTTCTGTTGCTCCTTATTTTAAGATGCACAAAACTTGTAGTTGCTTTTTAACTTAAACCTAGAGCATGTAAAACATTACAGCTTTTCCCAAAGGCGTTTCCTTTGTGCATTGATATAACTCTGGTGGCCTAGTCAGGATACCTGAGTTGAAATAATTAACTCTAACCAGGATTATCTTCATCTGACACTGAAGGCCCTTTAGGAGTTAAACACTGCAGGGGCTGAAGCAGTTGGTGTTGCTAGCACACTTGATGTGCACTGACTGAAATTCTCTTCAAGCTGTTTTCCCTAGTGGGTGTGATTCTTGAACTTGTAAAATGCTTGTCCAGTTACTTCTCCAGTGGTTTGCAGAATTTAAAATCTGCATACCCATTGCATATAGACAGCATTTCATATCTGGAAAGGGAGGAGATTTCAGATTCAACCTTTTTCCATGTTTCAAATGTTTGCTTTATATTTCTATATTTGCTTTTCTATATTTCCTGCTTTATTTCATTTTCTGTTTCACTGCTTTATTTTCAGCCACTATAAATCAAGTGTGAATATCTAGGCAGTGGTCTGTGGTTTCCATTTGAACACTGGGTTAGATACAGAAATCTGCAGTCTTTTAGATAATGACATGGTTGTTGGTAGTGAACAGGTCCTTTTGTTTTGATACAAGCCTTTGCTCAGGGTGATATTTTGCAACCATGAATGTCGTTTAGACGCAAGTATCAGGAGGCATTTCCAAAAGCTCTTGAGAGCTGACGCTGAACAGGTTAAAATCATAACTATAAAAGTATTTAATGTATCCATTTGTTTAAAATTGAATACTGAATAGAATGGTTACCAAAGCTATAGCCCAATACAATGTTTTTATTTCAAATCTTGCAAATTAAGCATGGATATTTCAGAGAGCAGTGCTGTGAATATTATCCCACGGAACCAGTAACAGTTTTAGAATTTCAGGAGTCTACAGTGAAGTGTATTTATAAACCTTGGTTAGAAAAAAAAAATTGTTAGATGCATCATGTTCATGTTGCTACACAATGAATTACATATTTGCCTTTGTCTTTATACATAGTGGTCAAATAGAGATGGAGATGTCTTCTCTTGGTCAGGTATGTTAATGAGTGTATTATTACAAAATATTCTGGTGGGGGGAGACAGAAAATAAGTCCCCAGTTTCATCAATTAGTAATCTGCCAAGTAGAGAAGGTAAAAAGTTAAGTAGGTTGAAGGACAAAACTAATTCTTCTTTAACGTATTTATTGAATTGTTGTGGGGTTTGTTGGTTTGGTTGGTTTTTTTTCTGTTGTGTTTCTGTATATGTAATTTTTTTTTGCGTTTATCAATTACATTTTCTTTTGAGTTTCCCTGCCCTCTCCCTCTATGCCAGTTCAGCTATGCATCATCTACAATTTGACCCCCCTGTCTTCATCTTCTGGTGCAGTAAAACAGTATATTCATTAAAGATAACCCCAAAATATTGTGTAAAATAAAAACTAGTGGTTTTCCAGGGTACTGCCACTATGGTTACAGAGAGTATAGTTAAAGTATGGGGTTTGAGTTTTATATTGTGATATATGTTGCTTATTATTTGTTCTGTATCCTGTCTGGTGACCTGATGTTTTTTATGAAGTAGTTGGTTTAGATTTACATTATCCACCTGTTAGTGCTGGAACTGCACTTATATAGTATCTGTTTACTTCTCTGTCTGCTTTTCATCACAATATTTGTAAGAAATAGTCCAAGGTAATGCTATGCAAAAAAAAAAAAAGTTTTGTTTCCAGTGGTTTACAGACGGAAGAGTTCTTTCTCTTACAGAGAGAAAATGCTGAAGAGGAACTAGAATTCCAGAGGAGAAGGGAGTCGATTATGGAGAAAGCAAAGCCTGAAATGAGAACTTGTGAACAGGGAGAAAAATGGTCATTGAGCAAGGTATGGAGGTGTCCAGATGCCATAAATGTGGAAACACTTCGAATGGAATGGATCATTGCATTCTGTCAATTTGTGTGTGGGGATTTGTGTTTAGGCCCATTGTGGGGGTTGGGCTTGATTTTCTTTTTTTTCTTTTTGCCTTAACATGAATCTCATGATTTGAATATAAATGGAAAGTTGATTAAGACCTATCCCTTAGGAAAGAATTGATATAATGCATTTATTGAAAGTATTTTTATCCCATAAAGAGGATAGTAGTTGCAGGGATTGCATTCCCCTGGAAAAAATGTCATCTCAAAGTTAGACCTTCAAGAAAATGAAATAGTGATTCCTCTTCCCTCCTCATCCCAAATATTCTTGTAGTTATATAAGCTTCTAAGTTTATATTAACAGCAGTATTTTTCTTGTTTTTAATATTGCAAATAGACTATATATCGGTTGAGATGGTAGTTTTAAAGTTTAAAAAATATTTAAAGATTTGTACACTGTAATGATCCAGAAATTAAGAACTAAAAAAAAAATGTTTGGAGCATATGTTACTGCTTCAGAACTTGCTACATAGGGATTTTGTGACTGCTCTTTGCAAGCATATTTTGACAACAAAATCACAGAAGATGCTGCCCGTATTGGCAGTACCTTAATATTGTCGGTTGTATCCAGAAATAGGTTTTTCTTGGTTTATCTTAGCTTTTCAAATATTATGTATGATCATCATTACTATCCAATGCTCCTGTGAAAATCTTGTGACTTTGTTAATCTTAATTTTGTCTTTGCTTTTTCTTTAAAATGTCAAAACAACTTAGTTGGGTAATCTCCATTGTTATAATGTTGTACACTGGAATTACCACATTTTATTTGGAGCAGCTCTTACTTCATTGTTGAGATTAACAGATAAGGCTAACTCAGGGTCAAAGTCTGTGTGGTCTCTGTATTTGTCATGAATTTAGCAAAGATACACCACTAATTCACCTCTTCCTGAACACTTGTGGGGGTCTGATCTGGGCTGTTTTATGCGGGTGAAAATACTAGGCATAATCTGTGAAGTGAAAACACATCCTGCAAGAGCAAGTTTTTAATCAGGCTATGTTCTTTGTAGTGCAATGAGCACTCGTGTTGCTGCTTGTGTTACTAAATAAATTCAATTCAGCATAAAATCARAATTCTGACTAGGGTAAAATAGATGTGCTCAAGCATTGAAGTCCCCAGGTAGAACTGGCTGGGATCAGATGAGTAAGATTTCTCTCTGTTTATTCCAGGTAATAGGGTGGTTGGGCTAATATTATGAAAGATGTCTAAGGCTGAAGAATTCTTTTTTAATCTTGAGAAGTGGCCAGGAAAGGCTGTGAAGCAAAATGGAAGTGTAATCTTCCTTCCCATCTTGCTAAATTTTGGAAAGCTCTGTGGCTGTTGGGACCTAGTGTTCCAAGTGCTGTCTTTTGTTTCCATTTTTTGTCAATTGAAAAAAAAAAAAGTCCCTAAGGAAATAGTTTTGAATTAAATTATAATTGGSTTTTATTTATGCCAGTTATCTTTCTGTGGAGTTATGCTTGATGTTTAATTAATGATTTTATGTTGTATTTATCAATGTGGTGTACACATGTTTTCAATGTAACTATAACAGAAGTGGTAACAAAAGGTATGTTATGTTACAATTATAAATTAGATCACTTACAGAATATTTCTCTCTTCAAATCTATATTGAAAATCTATATTTGCAAATTAAACCTTTGTGATAGTTTAATTAAAAAAATGCAGCCAACAAAAATCAAATTCTTATAAATGCAGTTGTAATTCCTTAGTATTGAAGCTAAAAAGTTAATGAGGAATCTGTGTGAATAATTTCCACATGCTTTTCAAAAAAATATTCTTCAGTTAGCAAAAAAAGTATTTATTATACATGCAATTTAATGTTTTCAGTGAAAAAATTAAGTATTAATGGGTATCTGACTATAATTCGTAAAATGTCTCATTGCAGTGTATCACTAATATAGTTTCTGAAATGTTTTCTTTTTCTTTTCTTTTTTTTTTACTTTCCAAACATGCAGAATGATCTAATTGTTTGGAACACAAGTGGTCAAACCTCTCACAATGAGGTAAGATGTCATTTGTTTGTCTCTTTTATTTTTTATATTAATATTTCATATACTAAATGAAACATAACTGAATTCCAGAGAACATATTACTGAGCTTGTTTGTTTGGGGTGTGGTTTAATCTTGTCGTCTCAGAGATTTATTAGGGTATAAAAATATACTTTCTGATCAGCTTGTTTGAGTTATGCAGTTTAGTATAAAACATTTAAATTTTTTACATTTTCTCCATTCGGACACGTTTTTTTAACATTCCTTTTTTAATTCATCCTTGTTCAACAAGATTTTCTATTGATTTCAGTACAATTTCTTTTTGCACAGTTGTCATGTCCTTGATTACTTTTCATAGAGGAATCTGATCTGATTTTATTGATCCTGTAGCTTTCTAGTGCAAATCTCATTGGAAGATCAAAAAGGAGAAAACTGTATAGAGTCCTTATGGAGATTTTTTGCCTTTTTTTTTTTTTTTTTTTTTTTTTTTTTTTTTTTTTTTTTTTTTTTTTTTTTTTTTTTTTTTGTACAGAAATAGGGCTTCTCCCTTTATGGCATTGGGCATAAGCATCTTGCAAATTTGAGAACACCCAGCTGCCTTCCACCAGTCTTGGTGATGGGACTTCTGTAGCTCCTAGCTCCCCACGGAATCACTTTATAATTGGGATTCCCATTATGGAATTTGGTCATGGGACTCTTCCTGTGTTATTGTTGGTGGTATGATCAGACCTCCCGTTCTCCTGTATAGTGCTGCTCATCCTTCCTGCTGCAGCTCTTGGCCTAGTTCAGGGTTAAGGGAGGTCCTGCTCTGAGGCATATGCGTAATTTCCTCTTTTCTGTTTTTAATGCAGAAATTCAGTGTTGCATGAAAAATACCATGCAGAATGGTAATTAATTTTGTGAAAGAAACAAACATGTCTAAGGAAAAAACATGCATTTGCTTTGTTTTTCTAAATGTACTCTGCCACGAAATGTATATTTGATGGAACCAAGTGATGGCATGGAAGAAAACTGAGAAATAATCAAGCCTATTTATAACTAGGGGGAATGTCTTTCTGTCTTTTTTTAGAAACTCATCTTTTCCAGCTGAGGAATAGGGTGCAATAAGAAGGGAGATTATCATAGGTTTATGGCTATATTGTCATCAGATTATGGTGGAATAGCTGTAGCATGTTGTGATGTTAACTTTTGCATTTTGCATAGTCAGATATGCTGAGATATTCTGGGTCTTACTCTTACTTCGTTTAATTTTCTTGAATTACACAGAATAAGGATAAAAGTCCAACGTCTCCTACTACAAACACCACAATCCCTTTTGGCCTGAAGCCACGATCAGGTAATGTGAGAAAAGAATTTATGTTTGGGTAAGAAACTATTGGTTTTGGTTTTTTACATCTCTGTTATTATTAGATATCTCTTATTTTTCTCCCCTTAAGAAATAAGCAATGTAATATTGTCTGTGCAACAGGTAAAAGAAGCTTGGAACATTTTGAGGTTTTCTAGTTTTGAATCAAGATGGAATTTTTAAGAAGTATGTATTTGGCACATTATATATGGATCAATTTTCATCCATGACTAGTAAATTGGGTGTTTACGAAGTTGTATGTATATATATTTTTAAAAATATGTGTTTGGATATAACTGCACAAATTTTATATGTATATACATATTTATCATGTCTGCTGACATTCTAATTGAAGTAAGATTTTTGCTTGATTGGTATGTAGTGATACAGTTTAGAATTTGTTGAATAATGTATGTGAATAATTAGGCTATTTTGGAAGACACTTGTGTTGCTCAGAAAATTTTTCACTTCATTGAGTCTGTCAGTAGCTATGCTTGAGTAAAGATCAAACATTATGGGAAGGTTAGATCTTTACTTCAGCCAGCAACTGAGTTCAATGAATTTGCAATGCASTGTATCTGCAAAACCACCACTCTTTTAACAAGCAGCAGTTTATTTGAAAACAAACAAAACAAATAAAACCTAGAAACAAGTAAGAAAAAAACGGCTCCCAAATTTAGAGATGTATTTGATGATTTGGATAACAGCTTCCTTTAAAAACAGGATTATCAGGATTTAATTCTGTTTTTGTCTTCTCTGTGCTGAGGTAGTCAATATTAAGTCATCATGTCACCTCTAAAGAGTCGGTATAGGTTTTCAGTATGTTTCAGCGTCCTGTGACTGTAGTTCAGTTTCTCTCATTCACCGCRAATTCTTTTAATCAAGTGCTGGTAAAGCCCTACAAGCTTGTAGTTTCCATAACAAAGTATTTGGCAATAATGGCAGCAGTTTGTGAAACTGCTTGTGAAACACTGTGAAAATGTTTATGAAATTGTACCCATAGATTTAGTTGTTTTTTGTTGGTTTTTTAAAATTGTTATACAGCTTTTTTTTATGAAGGAAGATCCTTTAAGTTTCTCATGTAATTATGATACACAGTTAGATATGTTCAGTTGCATTATGTAGGTTGTTGGAATGTTAAATTGTGGCTGTCTTGTTCCTGATGATTTAGAAATGTTGGTATTTCTACATATATTTAAAATATGGGTTGAATGATGAGCAAATGGGTCCTTTCAGGATTTATTGAAAGTAAAACATTGAGTAATATTGCATAGTCCAGTGGCAATATTGCAATATCACTGTTAGGAAAAAGATGTGTGAAGACAAAGATACTCAGGCCATGTTGCTGCTTTCATGGGATGTGGCTGTGTTCTGAGTCTGCAGTGAAATCTGCTGCTGGGATCTGGAAGTTCCTTTGTGAAAGAATATGCAAGACTGTGACTTCTAGTTCAAGTGTTAGTTTACCATGTACTTCTGAATCTTGGCATATCCATGCCCAGATTTCCTGTACTTAATGACTAGAATAGATCAGGGCAAAATAGCCTATTGACTGTTTTTTGAGAGAATTTCTATAAAGACGAGATTGCAGTCTTTGCAGTTGATTGTAACAAAACCTCCCAGTCACATTGTCCAAGACCAGATGTGCACAAGTCTTGCAGTTCTTCCCCTGGTTATATTGCAGCTGTGTATAGCCTCATTGAATATCACAGTCAGTTAGTATAGAACCTGCTGATGTTCTGCATTGTACTAACTCAATTTCATACATTTTAATAGCTTTGAGTATACCAGTACTGTAGTGTCTTTTGCTCTTGTTTTCTTTTCTATATGAGATGCTATAGTCACCAAGATAGACCCATTACTGCACAGTTTCTCACCTGATCACATCTAGTTCATTTTACCTTAAATT
This sequence comes from Malurus melanocephalus, assembly GCF_030028575.1. Lineage (NCBI taxonomy): Eukaryota > Metazoa > Chordata > Aves > Passeriformes > Maluridae > Malurus > Malurus melanocephalus. Next base: position 321,848 of record NW_026623755.1, on the reverse strand, counting down.
TATACCCTGGTAAGATAGTGGAACTTGGCTGTAGTAAAACTTAGCATCCAGTTTCAGATAAAAATAGAGAATATTTTTCAGTTAAAAATGCAGTATGCAGCTATGTAGCACTGTGTAGCAAAATGAAACCTTGCAAAGGCGTAATAAAGCTGCATATTGTTTCATCCTCTGCTGTTTTGCTAACACTTAAGAAATATTGACAGAAAGAGTAGTACATAACAAAATGCTGGCATGTTTGTGATGCCTGCATGTTTTTCATTTTAAAGCTGGTTTGCTTGCAGAAGAAACTTGTAGTTTCTTCATTATATTTCCTTTAAAACTTTGTGCAAGTTTTGTGCTTTAGAACCATCCTATCACTGGTTAGAATTTGTGCTTGTTAATAATATACTGCTCTATTGCCATAGACCTGAGCTAGTGCTGAGGTGTAGCATTTCTGTGATCCAGGAAAGTTTTTTAGCTTACTTTGTAGTTTATTTTAATAGTTTTTCATTTCAGTTCTTAATGGCCTGAGAGAAAATGTTAAAACGTAAGCTCTAATGAAGTTAAATAGTCTTAATGAGTTGTAACTATTTAACTTTGTTAGGGCTTGCATTTGAATTAGTTGCTTCTCTAAATCTCTTAAATCCAAGTGCAACATTAAAGGAACACTGAAGTGTTCTAACTAAAATGAGTTCATGGGCAGTCTAACTAAAATGAGTCCATCATGCTCTGTGGAAAAAATAGTGGCATATTTTCAATGAAAATATATGTGACCATATTTTTTTCTGAAATTTGAGCATTTATTTTCACTGTGTTTATTTTCATCTGTTAACAATGAATGTTGCTTTCTATTTGACTTTCCTCCTCCTCATCGTTTCATAATGGTTTATATCTCTTGGAAAGGTGAAAGTAAACTGTTCTAGACTTCCGGTAAAGATTCCAGTTTTTTGAAGTACACACACAAATGGAAGTGCTTCCAGAGGATAAACCACAGTGGCTTAAACTTCTGTGTTAGTACATATTGATATGTGTTCAGGACTGAAGGTGCTTTCATTTTTAAGCTAGGCAAAAAATTGGGAAAATTCATTTCGGTGGCTGACAGAAAGTATCCAAAGAAAATGTTTTGARAGGTAATGACTGTGTTTTGATTTCTTGAAAGGTTTTTTCAAGGGTCAGAAGTTTACATTTAAAGGTAAACAGAAGGTTTTTCTAAGTTTTCAGATTATTTCCTTCTGTATTTTACTTATTTTCAGAGGGTATTGACTTTTCAAATTCACAATAATTTTGAAAACCTTAAAAAAATACCATTGAAAAGAAAAAATTTTCTTTGAGCTCCAGTTTTGCTCTTGGAAAGTGCATTAGCTTTCTAAAAACAAATCACTTAAAATAGCTAATAAATTTAAATTCTTCATCCTTCATCCATGAGTCGATTAAAGGTGCTAATTGTTGAAATTGAGTGTTGTTAAGGTCTTGTTATGGTATCTTTAGTATGCTAGGCCTTCAAGTGTGAACAGCTACTAATACATCTTGCAATCAAGAGTAGTTTTTGTTTTTGTACTCTGATTTCTAGGTCACTGTGTTTCTTAGTTTCTGCTTTACAAAGTGACAGCAACACAGAAAAAAATATGTACTGTCACAGGCTGAAACAAGCACTGACAAAACTCGAAGTCACAAAGCACTTTGTTTTCTGAAGTGAGAAGTTGTTCCCTTGCAACTGTTTACGTACTATAATATTACTTGTGAATCTAGTGCCTTCAGTTTGGGTGACTTGTAGAGAAATTGAAGCACAATATTAGTATCTGTGGTAGACATGCTTGTATTTCAAGTTAGTTGGAACACATAATGATCATTGAAACTTGACAGTATTTTTCTCTCATCTGAGTGCTAGTTACCGTTTTCTAATCTCTGGATATTTATTCTTTCCATTTATTTTCTTCCCTAACTGCATTTTCTGTGTACTTTGGAAAATAGTTGAGAATCCCAATTGCTACCAGAGTCAGACTGTTTATCTTTTGCCATAAATCTGTGTTCTGTTACCCAGTGTGGACTCTACTCAGAGTTTAAGTTTTGCTGACTCTTGGGTTCAGCTGATCTGGTGTTCCAATAGCCAGAAGCAGTGACCCAGCCTTGTAAAAAGTAAAGGGAGAGAGCTGTGGAACTCTGAAGAGAAGTTTAAGGTGAAGTTTGATGTGGCACTCTCTGAATTATCATCATGTTAATACAGATTCCAAAATTGTGGGAAGGCGACATCCTTCTAAATATTAGCTTGGAATTGTAGAAAAGTGGGAATTTCTGTACTTACTAGAAGTTTACTTTGGACTTTCTTCTAATATTAAGTGGTTTTAGTTGCTTTTAGGTCTACACAGTAATCTTAAATTGATTTATGTTTATGGTTTCGCATTTAGAGCGGAGGTAGTTTATAATCTCTAGTTTTGTCTGAGGATCRTGAATGTTGTTTGAATGTAGGATTCAGTAGATAAACATGGAGATACATGTAGGAAAACAAGAAATAACTGAATTAATAATTTTTATTGCAGAAGTTATAAGGAACTTTGTGATCAGATGCAGGCAGAGTTCATTGAAGAGCAGTATCATTGTGAAAGGCAGAAAAGAAATTTAAATCTCTCATAGAAAATAGGAAACCAGTGTGAAGCTTTGAAAGGATGGGTGACGTGCTGAAGAGATTGAGGAAGGAGATATTTTAAGGGTGTCAGTATCCAGCTCTGAAACAGCGTAGAATGGCGGTTTGAGGATAGCTTGCCCAGGAATCCTTGCCACAATCAAGACAAGAGACAGAAGTGCAGAGTAGTTGTGGTGGGGAAGGAATAAAAATTTCTACTGAAGGATTTGAGGAACAGTAATTGGTGGTGTTGTGACTAGTTGAAGGAGAGAAGGCAGAATGGAGAAAGAGAGCAGGGGCTGTGTTGCGTCCTAAGTTTAGCTTCATAATAAGTTCATGGGCAGTCATGAGCTGTAGGCATGACATGCTTTTACAGTCATTGGGTGAATAGTCTGGAATCTATTGTAACTTCTGTGGAAATGTACAATTTTGTGTGAATCAGTGGACCCAGTCAAGTCAGTTGTGTGAATGAAGTTGTGTTTGTTAGACTGTCTGTGATGCAGGTTTGCCAAGGCTTCTTGTACAAACTCAGAATCACCCTTTGTGGTTGTCCTGTGCCTGTTCTTGTCCCTGGAAAGCCTGTAGAAGTTGTGGAGGACCAATACTTAGATAGCATTGTGGGCCATTGTAGGTTTGAATATATTGGTGGGGGAGTTAGCAAGAAATAAAAGTAGTGCTTCATTTATTATTGGGTGAATTAAAATGAAAGGAAAACATCTGTGTTACATGTACTTACAGAATATCCTTCAACAAAATAGGAATCCAAGTGATAATGTAGTTGCTGCTTCCAAAATCAGCTGGGAAATTGTAATAATGTTTTCATTGGGATGTGTAAATTTTCTTTGTGAGAATTGTTCTTATTATGTAGTTACACGAAGATGTCAAAATTATTATTCTATGAAAGTTTCATTATTGAAACTTCACGGCTAGTGTATTTACCTTCTGATTCAGAGTTCAGTTTTTTTTTCAGGCTATAATGTAAAATCTATGGGTACTTTTTCTTAAAACTTAGTTGTAACGAGTTGTGTGAAGTGCTATGGTTACAGTGATCTTGCTAAGCTTAACAGCCTTAATTGCACATATAATGTATGATTTGCAAGTACTAACATTTAACTTTTCGTTCTTTTTATTCTGCACCATCTTTCATTCTTTTCTCAAAATTTATGCATTTTGTATTAATCACCTTTGAATTACATCTTTGCCATTACCATACAATCCTGATGCCATATATGAAATGCTGCTGCCCACTTTTATCCCACTCCGGTCCTTATTGCCACCATGGCTGGACTGGTTATCACTCCCCTCCAGCAGACCCATCCCTCAGTTTTCCTCCTATCTCCTTCAACACACTTACACAGGCACAAACATGGGACAACTTTAGCTACAGTATCCCATCTGAAGGAGACAGTGACAATGGTAGGTGTTCCATATATCATTTACTTAATTTTGTGTTTTCAGAAACATGAGTATGTGGTGAATGCCTCATGTAGCTAAGGACAAAATACAGTGCTCTCCAGGGGATGTTCATAAGACTAAATACCTCAGAGGATGCACTTTATTTTGCTCTGGAATTGGTAGTGTCAAAAGTTAATGATTGATGTTTCACTGTTTTCAACTCTGGGAACCCAGCCTTTCATGTTATATTAATTCCAAGAACTATTTTAGTGTAGGTTTATTTACTTGCTTTATTTTCAAGAGTTTATAAAGTTGTTCTCAAACAGCAGTTAATTTTGCTGCTCTCTCTTCTGCACTTTATTATTTTTTTCCAAGATACTGACTATTGAAATATCCTGCTTCTGTCTCCATTTATTGGTGCAGACGYATAACCAGCTTAATAGAAGAATCCATAAAGAAACAAAGCTGAAATAGTCAGCTAAGCAAAAATAGGGATTTTTATCCAATAGAAACTGTTAGTAAGCTGTTAATAGTGAAGGTCAGGTACATTAGGGGACTTCTGTTACTGCTGCTTTTGTTTTGCTTTTCTCCAGGGGCTTATTGTCATAATACACTGAGACATAGCACTAATATGCAAAGTGGGCCATGTTTTTCCAGTTGCCCTAAATTAGAAGGGTATTTAGGTATTAAAAGATAGTGAAACTGTCAAAAACATTAGATTGAAACCAAGACCACAAATACTGAATGCTAAATGCAAACATTTAGCTTACTGTTAAGGAAGTATTCCTCTCTGACCATTCAGATGCCACACTGAATGCCACACTGAGAGTCGCACTTGTACCACCCAAGATTTCAGGAGTGAAGCCCCTTCAGAGGGGGTGTTTTGTTCTTAGTTTAGTTCTTTTGTTGACAATATTTGCTGTTTGCCTCAGTGTTCTTGGTTATAAAACCATAAAAGATAGCATATGTAAGGAATCATCTCCATAAGGAAAATAAGTGTGGAATATAATTCTGTAACTGGTAAGTTGAAAAAACTGAATTTAGTTCATGATGGTGTGAAGCTGTTGAATATTCTAACACAGAAACCTAGAGGTGCCTCTATCAGTACAGAATTTGATGTGTGTTAACCCTGTATTTGTTACTGTTTTAGTCTTCTAAATAAAAGGAGTGGCACAGACGAGGTTGTACATTTGGGACAGATAGATGCCTCCTGTCGTTCAAATTAAGCCAAATGTAAATGTTAGTGTTTATTATCTTGGGCTGTTACAGAAACTGCTTCTACGACTGCATTTTTTTTTTTTTAATTGAGGCTGTTGCATTTCCGTTGCTCAAATTTAGACAGAATAAATCTATTAAAGAAGCATGCCAACTATAAGCTTCTGGCCTGGTTTCATCTCTGTCTGTCATCAGTCCAACTTTCTTTTTGTCTGTTATTTTTAGAGTCAGGTTAAATCATTTTGTGGTCTACCTGAAGTTGTCAGACTAAGGACTCAGTACACTGATTCCTTGATGTGGAAGTAACAGTGCACTTATGTGCATTGGAACTCGGTGCAGAAATGAAAATTTCACCAGGAAGTTTGTCCTTGTTACGTTGAATACATACTGTGTTATTAACTGTTACTCGTCTAACTTGTTGACACTTGTGCAAAATACTTTAAAAAAAATTATTGGAACAAGCATTGCATAATAACCTGGCTTGACCATGGGTTCAAAAAGCAGAAACTGACTCTTTGAAAGAGTAATAAATTGATATTCAGGTGTGTGTGAGGTGTGGCCTCCCCTTGCTGGACATTGTGTGCAATGCTGAGAAGCAAACAACACTCAGGACTGCCAAAACTTCCTGTATGGGAACACTTTTTTTAAAAATTCAGTACATAACTAAAACTTTTAGAGTGAATGCTTTAGAGTGTGGAGGTTTTTTTTTTTTATTCTGTTTTTCAATCAGTTAAACTTATTTTTATTGAAAAGCTTCTAATTGTAGTTTCTCACTGCTTGAGATTAGTCTGCCTTTTTCTTGTGGTGGAATTGACAAAGTAATGCTGATACCTTTCAGATTACATTTGTAATCTGAAATTGGAAGGAAGTAGATCTTGGCACTAAACACGGATAGCTGTGGCCAGACTGAATGAAGACCATTGTAATATTCTAATTCTATGAAAATTGAACATAATTCTGTACTAGAGTTTTTGTAGATAATCATTTGAAATGTTGCTACTAGCTAATAAAGCTACAGTAGCTTTGAAATATCATTTAAACGTGGTTTTACTATTCAAGAAGGATTTTCATCCAGGTATTTCATCTTGAGAGGCAGCAAAACTCAATTACTAGACTTGTTCTGTGTAGGAAGCTTTTTATTTCACCTCTTAAAAATGTAGAAGCAGTCTCCAGTAAATTACTACAGGATTGCTAATACAGAGATGTAAAACATTACAGTTCTGTAGTTAATAGAAGTCCTTGATAAGGGTTTCTCTCTTGAAAAACTTGGAATTTGATTTTTTTGTTGTGGCAAAAAATAAATTGATAAAAAATCAATAAATCATATCTTATTGAATAACATTTTAGGTATTTGTCACCATATGCAAGTGTTCTAAAAGCATATTTGGGCATGTGCAGTCATAGCCATCTGCCACCTTTCTAAAAATGTTAGCAAGTGGACCTATTCACACACTTTACTTTGGATATAGAATTTAATTCCAAATATCCAGTTTGCCTTCTACAAAGCCAAAGATTTAATGTCAGTAAAACTGTGGGCCTTTTGCATCTGAAGGCATGGCCTTGCTACTCACGTGCACTGTGTGGCAGGTCAGCAAATAGAATGCGTTTTATTTATATSTGTGCACCTGTGTGTAGATCCTTCTGAATGGTGACACTGATGAAGATGTGTAGTCCACCTGGAGAAGGGAGCTGAGCTGCAGTTGCTGTCTGTAGTACTCAGTCCTGCACATCCTCTACAGGATGCTGTCCCACTCTGCCACTGGGATTTCTGATGACATTATGAAGAAAAGAATTTTCTAATATGAAACTGTAGTATTTAGGGTTTTTTTATTTAAAAACAGTTCTATTTAAGAAATAGCATTTAATAGGGCATTGCAGAAATCACTGATTTGACAGCAGTGTAGCAAATTTCAGTTGCCTGAGTAAAGTTAAATTAGGACTCTGCGAGTCAAGTACGGGAAGGAAGCAAGTTTGGTAACTGGCCATGGTTTTTTCTATCTTGATGCCTCAGATGATTAGCCTGAAGATATGCAAGGAGGTTTTTGCCTTAAGGTTTTTTTTGTAGTAATTAGGGGAAAGAACTTTCTACCGTTTGGCTGAAGTAGCATAGGTGTTGTCTGTCCCTTTGGCTAGAGAAGTAGCTTAGGTCAATCATCTTATTACTTTAGCAGCCTGCACGCAGGTGAACCTGCACACAGGTGAGAATCCTCATGACTAGATTTGTGTGAGATGGCAAACAAAGTCACAAACAGGCGACAGTTGTGTTTTGACCATACTTCTTGTTCTTCCAAACCATTCAAAACAGTCACTGATCACAAAAGCAGAAGGGGAGAGGTGCATATTTGGGGAAATATCATGTGATTATTTTAAGGAACTATATGTGGGCAAAGTGATAGAGTCGACAGGACTGGTGGGAAGGAGAACTGCCAGGAGTTTGTGTAATGCTACATTTGCTGTATAACTTTTTAGTGTAGGCAGTTACTGAATGGCTGAGTCTTCCTACATTGGTCTTTGTTTGGTGGGTGTTTTTTTTTTTTAGCATAACCTTATCTAGTAAGGTTTTGTTCTGTGTAGGAAGCTTATCACAGCTTGTTACACAATTCAGCATCTTGTTAAGAGAGAGTTCCACTTAAAAGAGTAAGAGGTATTTCCTGCTATGTTAAATACAAAGGGGTATACAGATCAGACTCTCTAAAGGACGCTACTGGTGCTTAATCATCTGACAAAATTTGCCTGTTGAGATTAGGATTTGGATGACAAATTATCCACGCTACTGATGCCTCAGGACACTGCCTAGAGCAATATCCAGAAAACAGCCATTCATGACTGTAATCCAAGATCAGATTTTTCTGACCTCCTAAGGACAAGAAAATTTTCTGGTTTTGCTTGGAGGAAGTGCCTAAGGATTTTGCTTGACTTAGAAATAAATAAATCTAATTGTTTTGTTCTTAAACTAAAATCTCTCTTTTTAAAAATCATAGTGTTCTTAAGACCACAAAGAAATTTGGAATCAATAGATCCACAGTTCACAATTCGAAGGAAGATGGAGCAGATGAGAGAGGAGAGAGAGCTTGTGGAACAGCTACGTGAGGTATGAGTGTTGGTGGAATTAGTTTATTCTGATGGACTGTCTTTTTAAATTTTTCTTCGGGAAAGTTGCCTAAGCAGGAGAAATATAAAAAAGGTTAAATGAGGCAATATTACTTCTACAGATCACATTGATGAGACTATTGCTGAAGTGCTTTATCACAATCTGATGTCTGTACTTCAGAAAGATTTTGTAAAGATGGGAAATAATAACGTGAGTTACCTGAATGACATACAGTTAATCAACATGTCTTGCACTGGTGGAATTAATGATTTATTTAGTTTAATGAGAAATGATGAAGTATTCTTTCGTAAGAGAGAGGTCAAGGACTATTTACAAACAGCTGGAGAAATTTTCAGTTTGACATGTAAAAGATGTAGTGAAATTTATTTGATAAAGCTGAAAGTAGATAACTAATGCTTGAAGCAACTTTCTTAGAAATTAAATCAATACTTCATCACTGAAAGATTTGAATACAGAAGCAGTTTCCTTGTACATTGTCTTGAACATAGAATCTAGAGCCTCATGGAAAAATTGGTGTATAGGGTTTGTGTTACACAACCAATACCTCAGTAGCACTGTTTGTGTGACACCTGGTTGTGCTTGAAAGAGATGACAACCTTTGCTGCAAGGAATGTCATAAGCCTGAGCTTGAGAAGGTTTCCAGTTATATCTCATTAACAGAACAGAGGGTATCACTGCAAATTCTGAGAGTCAAAAGTGGTTTTCACATCACAACTGAATTACAAGACAATTCATTCTTATCGCATTAGTTTCTTGTAACGGCTAATGGAAAAATGATCAATTTGTTTGAAATAGTATGTATTCTATTATTTAATTTTAAAGCAAGAGGGTTCACTTTTTTCTCTTTACCAACTAGTGTTTAAAAGGTGGCATTTTTAATGTCCAACTATGCGGACTTCTAGATTTTCATTGTTTTACCTCAGGCTGTCACCTGTTTTAAATATAAATTAACCTGTTTTTTTTTTAACAGAACACTTCTTTTTGAAGATTTAACATACTTGATAGAATATGGTATACTCTCAATTCTAAACTTAAATGATGCCAGAAGGACAAGATGCAGCAATTAGATGAAACAGACTTACTGGTAATGGGGGAAGAAAATGGCAGTAGCAGTAATAAACTGCACTAGTTTGTAGTTATTCTGAGCCTAGTCTATTCAGCAGCTTTAATACAGTTTTTTAGCATTTAAGAGTTACCACAAATATGTAGCAAGTCCGCAGGTTCCTAAAAAAATCATAGATGATTCCTGCCTTGTGCATTAGTTCACAGTGAAAAGCAGAACCAGGTTATTCACCATGTCACGCATAAATGTGGACAAGTAATAAGGATTTCTTTACACAGTATTAGTATTACCAGTAATGCTTGTTTAATGTGTTACTGACCTTCAGCTCCATGTACTGTCCTTTGTTCTCAGCCTCAAACACTATGTCTTGGAATGAAAAATCTTCTGTTTCTGGTGAGAAGTTTGATTACAAGTCAAGTAGTGGTGACAGGAGCGAGAAGACTGACCCTGTTTGAAAACACATAGTGAGATTTTCAGATTAATAAAGTTTACTGGCTTCTTTGCTGACGTTAGTAACCACCAGAGCATTTTATTATGTCCTGCACAAGAATATAATCCAGAACATATAAATCATTAAGTTTATACTTTATTCAATAAACATGTATATTAGTAATTTTGTTTTTGAAAATGTTTCATGGTAAGTTAGCATTTAGTGAGATTCCATAGAGCCATGAACTCTAGTATGAAATGGCATTGAGCTGGTATTGTACATACACTGTGCTTTTATGAAGAGTGTACCCTGAACTATGCTGAATAGTCTCCTAACAGACAAATCAGTGTTCTAACAAATCGATTTTAAATTCATTTATTTGGATAAATATTTTGGTAACATGTTTTGGAAAAACAGTCTCAAAGTGTACTCTTTTATGTACTTACACACTAAAAAAGTTTTCTGATTTGTGAATTGAACCAAGGTGAAAACAAAACTTTATATTAGTGAACATGATGCACTCCCCTCTGTGCCACTTGTGAAATGTGCATGCCAGTACTTTGAGTCTAGTAAAAGAAAAATTGGGAAAATACAATGAAACCCCGGAGAGCTTCAGTGGAGGTTATTTCATAGTAAGGCCACCCAAATAAAGGATATATGAGGAAGATGTGAAGAGCTGGATTCCTTTAGATTGGATTTCATGCTTTAGGGTGCTGAGAATATCATATGACTGTCTTCAGCTGCCTGAAGAGTTGTAGAAGGGAAGGTAAAGCCAGGGTTTTCAAAGATGAGCAACGAGTCCATGGAAGTGGCACAAATTGCAGAGAAAAACATTTCAAGTAGTTATAAGGATAAAATTCTTTGCCATAAGGGCAGTGAAATACTGAATAAAGTTGCTTAGAGCCTTTGAGGGTTCTCCATCCTTGCAGATATCCTAAATTTAACTAATCAGGGTTCTGGTGTCACTTCAAATTTGTTAGACTATGTGACCTTCAAAAATCCCTTCCAACCTACTTAATCCTTTTATTCTAAAAGGAATTATCTATTCATATGTATTCATATTCAACCAGTATAGGTTGAGGTAACATATTAATAGAGAATAATGACATTAAGACGTTCAACTAGGAATAAGAAATATCTACTTCAAGATAATGGGAGTAATTATCTCTAGGTGTAGAGTTGGAATATTCTCAAGATTGGAACACAATTCAGGAAACTCATCATATATAACAATCTATTTGGATTTTTTTGGGGTTTTTTTTTTTAGTTCTTAGATATTTTCAGAAGTATTTTCCTTAGCAATATGAAATTCTGTTCGTTGAGACTTCTGTTTTTCGTAGCAGATATCCAGAATTTCTCTTTTGCATCTGAGTGTTTTGCATTCCCTAACCTATTTTTCTGGTAACTCTAATGCTTCCTGAGCAATTTTTAGGCTTCTAGGGAAAGATTCCCTTTTACTTTCCGCTTGTACAGCCGTTAACACAGAGAAGTTCTGTTTCAATGTGTTGTTGATAAAAGAAAATTTAAGATGGGTAAGTAGAAGACTTGGGGGAATGGTGAATGGAAGGAGCCACGTACTGTTCATTCACATGGCTACTTGCATGCAGTTGTGTTTTTATACATCTATATATAAAAAAAGATACACATATTGTGGCAGYAACATTGAAGTGTTGAGTTCTTTTAAAGTAGTCTGTGTAATTCAGTGACCAACACAGAGTAAAGGAGGTTGTGTTTTAGTTTCTAAAAAATTAGTGGAATAAAGGCATTCTGTTTTTTGGTAAATCAAAACTCCAAAACTGGCTATGTATCTACAGCATAGGAGATGAGGGTATTTTTTTCCCTTTTTTCCCCCTTCTTCCTTTTCTGTATCAAAGTGTGTATGTGTTCTTCCTTGCAGAACATAGAAACAAGACTAAAGATTTGTTTGCCTGAAGACCTGGGATCAGCCCTGATGGATGGTGTTGTTCTCTGCCATTTGGTAAATCATGTTCGCCCGCGGTCTGTCGGAAGCATTCATGTACCCTCACCAGCAGTAGTAAGTTGTTTGTTTCTTGCTGCACTGAAATGTTGTATTGGTTACTGTTTTATTGCCAGATGATATTTGGTTACAGGAGCCATGTTGCTGTTCATTGAATGATCTTTGCTATTAAGGGCAACATTTATGTTACTGCAAATTCAAATGTTCATTTATTTTTATATCAATAAAGTTACCCTACTTTTCTCTGATCTTGCGGCAAGAACAATTTTTGTTTAGAACAGTATGATATTCTTTGATTACAAGTTTTTATTCTAGTACACCTTCTAAAAAGAAAGTAAGTCCCTCATTTGTTGATTGAAAAAATGTGAGGTTAGCTTCAGCATTGTCTGGCTTAACAATCATATTGTTAAAGCACTTGTAACACTTACTAACATATTTGTCCTGTTGAGTTAAATGTAGAAATGATTCCTTTTATCTGCAGACAGAATAGAAACGTGGACTGTAGTGATTTGGTATTGGCTTGCCTAAATCTAAGGACCTCAAGATTTCAGGAAGTAAAGTTTATGTCATCTCTGTGTGCACTTCTTGAAAGTTAAGAAAACATTATTGTCTTTTCTCTTCTTGTTTATGTCCATTTCTTGAATAGATCATTGCTCCAGATTTCTGGTAACAGTGTGGTTCTGAAGAGGTTTTGTATGTTTTCAGAGTATTTGCCTTTTTTCTTTTTAATGTTCATGTTGTAAAAAATTGCCATGTACAGCATGATACTCGATTCTAAGAATGTCATGTGGATTTTGGAAGCAAACTGTAAGAACTTCTGAAAAGACAGATTTAAGAAAAAATATATTTTCTCAGATGGCCTAGTGGGATTTCTTTTGCTGTTCTTTGATTTAAAATAAGTTCTATCTTTGGAAAAAATATGACAAAATATGCAAAGTTGGATTCCTGGGGTAAAAACTTCTGCTGATTTTTGAAAAGAAATATTTTGTACGGTTTTCTGTAACAAAAAGCATGTATTTAGATTTTTTTGTTCATTTTGTTTCCACTTTATATTGATGTTCTCTCCCTTGAAACAGCTTTCAAATTACTTTAGCCTAGAAAATTAGTTATTTGAATTGCTTGCTACTGTAGTGAATTCTTGGCTTAAGTGGATATTCAGGAATTGCTGTTGTTTCACATCTGGTATTGAAAAATTAAATTGGGAGAAGTTTGGGTTTTGGTTTTTCTTTTTGGTAACATGATACTTTTGTAAGTATATGGTGAGTAATCCTGAATGAGACAAATTATAGAACTATTTGAGATTTTAAAGTAATAGGAAATTTATTCTTAAGAGACATTAATATTGTATATAGTTACCATAAATTTGTGAGTGCATACAAAATTTAAAAGGAGGGCGACTGTTAGTTGCAGTTAAGTCTGTTCTCCCTGATGTACGTTAAAATCCTTCATCAGTTAATTTTATGTCCAGAGAAGAAATGTTGACTGTTATAAATCTTTGTAATAGGCAGATTTTAGAACCTCACAAGCTGAGTGTGAACAAATGGAGATCTAAATGTGCTGGGGACTTTAAGAGCTAAGTAGAAGCACATGGCATCCAGAATGTATGTACTCAGTTTGTATTTGTAGGCAAGATGTTTTTAAAGTAGTAGAAAAAACAGTTGTGCAGAATTTTAGGCATTGTTATCAGGAGAAATGTGGAAATGGTGCATCAGTACAAGAATAATGCGATAGGTGAGTTGACCAAATGAATGTTTTTGACTTTTTGCCAGACTTTTGYTTTGTTTTGTTTTACAGCCTAAACTTAGCATGGCCAAATGCAGGAGAAATGTGGAAAACTTTTTGGATGCATGTAGAAAACTGGGAATACCAGAGGTAATTTAATTAAGTCTGTCATTCCTAGATGTTCAAAAATGAAAACACATTAATTGCATGAAAGCTGAAGAATAAGTTTATGAACTACAGGTTTTTAGCAATAAAGACACAGAATTTAAAAATTGATCCAAATAATGTGTTTTAATACTATTTTAATGCATTTAAATTGCTTGTTTCATAGCACTTAAAAATTGCAAGTTTTGTCTTAAAGGAGTAATTCAGTACTATCTCTAATACCTCCTTATCTTTGCCATGGAAAATAAATAAGTAATTATGATAATATTATGTAAGTAGCCAAAAGCTTGCTAATTTTTTTCGTTGCACAACGTAACTGCATTCTTACCTCATGCTTTTAGAATATGAACTTCATTCTTTTTAGGTTGGTTTTTTTTTCAGTATTTCCTTTTTTTACAATGTTAATGTGTATTCATGACTAATAACAGACTCATCTTGTGTACTGAAACATTTGATTTGAAGAGAAGCAAGTGTGTTACATATGGAAATTATGTATGTGTAAGATTCAATAATGTAGGTATAAGTGTTTCAGGAGTTGGAAACAGGGCAATTGCAGTGCTTGATATTTTCTGCTTTTCATTTAAGAATGGTAATTTCTTTAAATTCATGTAATTTATTCTCATCTTCATAACTAATGTAATGAATACTGGAGTTGCATGGGGATTATTTCAAAGACTCTCTTAGGGTGTAGAAGAACCTATTAAGAAAAAGTTAAATTTCAAATATGTGACCCTCAAAAGAAGGTAAACTGTTATGCAAGGTCTTTTTATCTGAACACAGGAAAATTGCATTATGTATTTTCACTGGTGCCAACATATGACGGTATAATGAAGGCTGGGTTCTTTTTAGTCTGTTTCAAGAATGCTCAAACGAAAAGACGTTCTGTTTGATTTCCACCCCAACCCCTTGGGGAGCAGATGGTACTGCAAAGATTTCACATTGGGAAAGAATTCCAATTTGAATTCTTTATTTTATCTGTATTTTAGCACTTGCTTTGGAGAACAGCAAAAATGAGAGATAACTTTTGCTATTTGTAGGAATTTTGTGGGGGAGACTTTCTTACAGTTCCAATGAATGGTTCATCATAAATTTAATTTGACAATTCAGTGTAATGGCTGGGTCTCTTAAGTTGCAATGGTTCATTTAGTTCTTGTAGTTACGTAATTTATTATGTTAGAATGATTTCATACTAAAGGTAAAATTTCACTTCAGAGAAGATCAAAATCTCATTGTTGTGGACTTGCAGACATGAAGTATTTGTTAGGCTGCCCCAAAATTCTTCCGATGCATATACATTATCAGTGAAAAGAATACAAGTCAGGTTTTCCTGACTGTGTTCTATTGGGAAAGCAAAGGCCAAGAGCTGTTTTCATTGCTATTATGAGTTCTTTCAGAAAGCTTACCTTTTTTTATAAATTTTGGCTTTCTATAAGTAAGCTCTCTGGAGAAGTACCTTTTTGCTATTTTGTGAATAGGCATTTCCATATATATATTTATTACTCCTCCTTTTTAATCCTTTCATTGAAATTTTTAATCCCTTCCTTGAATTAGTGTTGAATTCTTTGGGATTTAAAAAAAATTATCAAAATCTATTTGTTGAAGAGTTGCATGGAGGGTTAGGCTCAAAGCCATGTCTTACCAGTCTGATTTGTGAACTAACCATGCTTATGTATCTTAATAAGCAATAACTTCTCTTGAAGGGAAAAACTCCTTCACTTAAACATTAAATGAATTGCTTGCAATTGTAAGCTTAAAATAGATTTTAAATACTTTGAGGTTATTCTGTTTGAATAGCTGTTGGTAATTTGAAATGCATATGTTTGCTGTATTTTGTGGAAGCACATCTGTGTGGAATTCGCTGGTAGATGCTAGAACTTTGCTGTATGTTACAGGGACATGGATTAGGAATTCAAAAGTATGACAGTCATCTGTCAAAGTTTTTAAAGAACTACAGATGGCATGCTTATGCTGCTTCAGAATGATGAGTTGTGCAGTGCCTGACTATCTCTGCAGAAACCAGGAAAAAGAGTGCAGTGAATGACTTCCTTTTTTTTTTTTTTTTTTTAATAAGCACCTTATGTGGTAAAGTGATGGGTTCCACTTTTGGGTCCTTATACCCATAGTTATTGGGATTTTCTGTGATACTTATGTCCATATTTAGTTCCTGAGAATTAACTTGAAATTCTGCTGCATGGGTTTGAAAAGGATTTAAAATGGTCATTATTTGTGTTGATTTATTTTCAGTTATTTAAGGAATAGAGCCACGTGCTGTTTCCTGAACTCCACAGGTTTGGAATAATATCCTATTTAGTCATGTAAAATGAGAAGAAGAAAATAGCTGAGTAATTACTGTGTTATGCTGATGTGCATGGTCTCTTACTTCTGTGGTTTTCAGATTCAATTCTTGGACCAAAATTACATTCCCAGAATGATCCTGGGAAACTTCATACAGCTGGTATCTAAATGTGTCACACTGAGTATCAGAAGTTGGCATCTTGACCAAAGAATGACAAATATAGAATTCAGGAACATGAGTGTCTCTTTTTAATGATGTGGTATGTAGATGACTCTGAAAGCCATGACCTGTCAGGTGAGAATTCCAGTACAATGGGGGATGCACTGAAACTGCTTTCTGTTAACAACCACATGATGCTCCTCATTGTATGCAGAAGGGATGTGCTGAATCATATGCAAAAGAGAGGTTTGAAGACTGACCCTCAATAAGAAACTAAATAACAATGCTCTGGCTGCACTAAGAGGCTGTCAAAAGTGTGAGAATTGTAGGACAATCAACTTATGTCCAGTTTTGCCACTAAGCTTTGCTGTAGTGCCTTATCAGAAAACCTTGTAGATCACTTTTTGAGACAAAACAACGTTTTTGTTTGATGTGAGAAAGGGATGTTGTCAGGTAAGTATCTGATAGCATGAAGATTCAGAAAATGTCTGCTGTGCCACTCAGGAATTGTATGACAAAAAGGTGCAATCTTTGTCTTTTAGGAAATTGCAAAAGAATACTTTATTTTACTTTGTTAATGAAAAGCTATCTAATTTCCTGTATAGTAGCACAACAGTGGCAGACATTCCTACTTTTTGGTTGATACAGATTGAATAAGCAAGTGGCAGTAGATGTGTGACAAGTAGGGCTATGGTCCTGCTGCATTTTTCATGCAGTGACATGCAGTACTTGGAGGGTGCCGTTCACTGGACTTACATTGTTAATGTCACATAAACCTACAAATGATCCCACCATTACTGCTTACTCAGTTCACCTGTATTGTCCCCACCCTCTCATACTTAGTGGGTTTGAAAAATAAAGCTGTTTTTTAAATGCATGGAAATGTGGCTCCCAAAGTGTCAAATGCAACAGTCCTAGTGCATTTTTACTCTTCTTAGTGACTTCTTATCCCAGGGATATTAAAAATTATCAGAAGAGTGAATTTTTTTCTCATTACCTTGTATGTGAAACTATGGAAGTATTTTGTTTACAAGTGCTCTTTCATAAAACCAGTAACAGTATATATAAACAAAGGCAAAAATGTTCATACACATTTCTTCAACATGTCATTCCCACATCMGTATTCATACTTGGAGCAAAGACGTAGATGTTCCCATTTTAACCTGCAAATTAATTACTTAAACTTGACCTTTTATTCTTGATCAGTGTTATTCCTGGTAATAGAAAGTACAGAGTATTAGACGCTTTCAGTACTGTTAACAAATACTCCTTTCAAAAGTTAAAAATAATTGATTTGTGGTGGGATGAATGGTACTTTACTACAAGTAAAATTTAGATCAAAATAGAGCTGTACATGGAATATGTTGTTTAAAAGACAAAGATTACAAGTTTCGGTSTGCATTTTTTCTGTTCTCAGTTATGAATGAATTAGGTGTCTCAGAAGTAGGATCTTCTAAGCATTTTTTGAAAAAGAAAATGAAGTATTTTTAATGTCTGTGAAATTAGCTTTTTATAAAGACATGACTGAATTTTTACGATCAGCAGCTTACACTTATGTAGTAGCTTAACAGTTTAGGCACTTGAGTGTCCTTTCATCCCGTATAAGGTCAGGTGAGAGAGATCAGAKGTATTTTTTTAAAAAGGAAAGGAAGACTTTCCCCACATAACAATGTGGGAAATAATGTCTTCTTAGAGTTTGAAAAAAAAAAAAGGTAGACTGAAGTTACCATGATTAGTGTTAGAATGGTAATTTCTATTGATAAAAGGTAGTTGTAAGATGAAATCTTTCACAGCCAAATATTCCAGGAGGTTTATCAAGTGTATGTGTTCCAGCACATCAGTAGAGATGCAGCATGACTTGGTGGAACAAATTATATCTTGGGTAGAAATGAGAGAATTCTGCCGTATCTCTTAAATTTTTCAAACATTTACATGGTGTACACATATTGAGCAGAAAAGAGTGTGATGATAGGAAATAGCTTTTTGGATCTCAAGTCATCATATGAAAATGCAGATTACAGAAGGTTTAACTGTGCCCCTTCTGAGTGACTCTGGAGTCCTGCAAATGGGACCTATTACTGTGTTTCAACCTCTCTTCTGAAAATGAGGTCCACTATGTGGCAATATCAGGCAGAATTATTTGAAAAATATGTGTTATTTGTGTTAGTGCAGGAATTGCACATCAAGTTAAACAATAGTAAACAGAAGGCTTTCCTATTTTAAAAGTCGCAAAACAAAGTTAAGGAGGCAGCCAAGCAGTGACTGTAAAGTGTTTTACCTTGTATCCACCTGTTAGTTGTTCAACTGGTAATCATGTTTCTCAGTTTAACGCAAGATATATTATCATTGCCACTTATGCTTGTTTTCTGATCACTTCACATAATCAGTTACTTCTCCATAGTTTCATCATGAGACATCCATGAAGTTGCAGTAAGTTTTATCAGGTATGACTCTTTTCTCCACCTTTTCCTTCCGGGCTCGGTAATGGACAGTGTTCAGCCTATGGTATGGAGTTTAGTGGTTCAATACACTCTCAGTTACAGTCCTGAAAGCAGAATTCTGAGGTTCCTTCCATCTGTGTTTTGAGCGTAGTGCATATGCACTACAGATGTCATTCTTTAATGCACTTCAGCAAACTTACTCTTGACTTTGTTTTTTACCAGAGTCTAAACTTTTACTTTTACCAGAGTCTAAACCTGAGGAGGTTAGTTCTGAAATGCTGTCTGTTTTCAGTCACTACAGGGGCATGCAGAATGAGGGTGGTTTTTGTACACAAACAGCTGGTTATGCTTTTGCCATCCCATTTCTATCTTACTTTGTTTATTCTGTGTGCATGATTGACAGCTGTATGATTTAATCATACCGCTTCATAGAAATAAAATGTCAGTCCATAAATGTAATGATTAAGTAGATGTATCTTTGTAGTTCTTACTAGCAATTTCAGTCCCCTAAATGAGAGGGGCAGTGTTTTTCACAGATGGGTTTGTGGATGGTTGGTTATCTTTGCAACTTTGTGCGGGGGTCATGTTATTTCATTATTTCATGATGTCATGTTTTAGTTTTGTGTGTTTATTGCACAATATCAGTGCAATAAGTGGAAATACTTCTACTATTACAGAAGAGCTATATATTTTTTCATCTRCAGTTGCATTACAGAAGTTTAAGATACATAAAATATAAACATACTTCATTATAAGGTGCAAATATAACACCAAATTATTAATTGTMACAGAACACAAAAAAATAGTCAGATATTCCCAAGTTTCATAGAATTTAACTAAAACACAGCATGGCCATTTCTGTAGGAATTTTCTTCTGCATGTGTTGGCTGTTTCTGTACGCTTTGGTTTCTCCTTATGCTGCTTAGGATGTTAATCTTGGGTTAGCAGGTTCATCTGTATCTATAAAAAAATCTACCTATTGTCAACTCTCAGTTTCTAAACTCTGAAATTGTTCTCTTCTCCATTTGACTGCAGTAGGTACTATTGGCATTGTTTTGGGGTGTATTTTGACCAAAAACAAAAGCCCATGTTCTTAAGTTCTGGCATTTTGCTTTTAAAATATAAGTTGTATGTATCTTAGATACCTATTTTTGGCATATATTTGCAATAAGTAGGAATTGAGTTGTGTGTTGTTCCATAATTAATCCAGCATTTTCTGGGTTTATTGGTGTCTTTGATAAAAGTGCAATATATCATGTAGTTTGTAGACACATATAGTTTGCACTAAAACTTGTTTCTCTGGTAAGCAGCTTGTGGATGTAGGTGTTCTCGAATGCAGTCCGAATTCGATCCCATTTTTAAACAAGATCAGYGTGTTTTGTGCCGTGAATTTTCATCCTCTAAAAAATGACAGAGTTGCATTGAAGTTTATTACCACATTAGAGTTTGAGTAAAAAAAATAGGAAAAATTACTGCAAAAATAGCATTGTTGCTAGGCAGGTTGGTTCCCTGCTCTGTATCTGACGGCCTAAGTGACAACCATTTTGCAGCTTGTGACTCCTGGTAAAGCTAGAGCCAGTCATGGTAAGCAAAAAAAAAAAAAAAGTGTCACTTTTAATTTGTATATGAATGACAATTTGACTTCCAGTTTCACTGATCACTTTTCAGGATAGAAAGACATTTTAAATATTTTAAGTTTAATGTATTTAAAACTAGACCTTGAAACTTTGCACTAACAGAAAACATTGAACTTCCATGTCTTGGTTTATTTGGTGTACTATCAGTTCATTAAGGAAGTGAGATTGAAAAGCTTCCACAGAAACATAGTGTTCTCTCGAACTCCTACTGCATGTAATTTTGTTCAGTAAGTATTCATTATCTCAGTAAGGCCTTTCTTGCTAAGTAAAATGGTGCATCTTAGATTACATTTTGAAAGTATTAGCATTGCTTGGTTTAATTTTGATGGTAAATATCATGTGAGCATATTGGTATCATTGCATATTGCACTTCATGTTGTATAGCTAGTCTAAAGTAAATTGCCACAACAAGTCGAAAAAGGTATGGGAATCTAAACTGCTAATAATTTCAAAATTGCTGCATAAAGAATTTAGTGTCCAATTCTTCAGTTTAGAAGCTTTAATAAAAGTTGGTGTAGCTAGTGCTACATTGACTTTTTAAGTCTTTATCCCAGGGTATTGTTTGACGTGATTTTGAATACCAAGTTTTAGATTACTGTATTAGAGAATTTTGCATACTTCTCATGGTTTCTGTAAGTACTTTTTCTTGAGACTTCATATTGCTGCTGCTTGTGCTTTTAACAGCTTTCTAACCCACCATTTGCTATTTTATAAGTTAGATTTTACAGCTGGTTCCATTTAAGCATTTAAATGAAGTCCAGATGGACAAAGGTATACAGACCTCATTGGAATGAGCRGATCACATGCACTTCCTCACCCGTGGGCATTATTTTGGAAGGATTAGAAGGCCTGAGCTCTTCTATCTTAACATTCTGATGTTATATGATAGCTTCAGTATCTAGAGGAAATAAAACAAAACTGGGATGTCTAGTGACTAAAGCAATACTAGGAAGAAACTATTCCTACATGTTTATGCTAGAATATTGTGATAATTTATCAGTATCTTTCTAGTTTTGTATTTTTAATTTTTTGCACTCTTTTTCTGTTCTAATGGCTGCCCTTCGGGATAGGCTGACCTCTGCTCTCCGTATGACATCCTGCAGTCGGATATTCGTCACATTCGAAAGACTGTTGACACTCTGCTCGCCCTCGGGGAGAAACCCCCACAATCAACTTCTGCTTTTCGCTCCTGGGATCTATTAGGCTTTTGTCTTGTCCATATACTTTTTATAGGCTTGGTGTATATAACTTACCACTGGAATTTGCTAACAGCATAACCTGTTCGCATGTGCACACAAAATTTCTGCTTTGTCTCTGACAAATTACAGGTACTTAATTTCTTTCCTTTGCCTTAGAAGCTTCTCCCTTTCCCTTGCTTCCCTTCCTTGTGATATCTTTATTAATCTCTTGAAATATGAGAGAGGAGTAGCATCTTGAAGGCAACTCCCATTTCTTCTATCCCCTCCAGCTCTAGTTTAAGAACTTATGTACCTCTTTATTTATAGTTTATCTTCCRTGTTGCCTGGACTACACACTAAACGTGTTAAAGCAGTGAAGCTCCTCTTATTCGACTTTTGGGTGTAAGCTACACGTGTATCACAAGCTGAGATATCACAGAACTGAGCCTCTTACTTTTTGTGAAAATCCAAGAACGCTGCTGATATTGAAACAGCTTCGGTTGGCACTTAGAGCAGATGATGGTATTTTCTGAGTGGGTGCCAATTATCTCTGCACATATTGTGTTAAGAGCACTTAGAGAACTTTCTTTCAAATTACTGTTATTTTTTAATTTTTATATATTAACAATAGTACTGTAATACTGTAACTTGAAAGACTGTTGTTCATCTCTACTGTTCTGATTAAATTCCATACTGGAGTAGGTATGTTTTCCTTTGGTAGAACAATCTTCTGTCACACAAAACAATGTTGAACTCCTTTTGAACACTTGCTACATGATACCCCAAAAGTGATTGTAAACTAGCAGTGGGTGTGAGCAAGCCATGGAATCCAAGGGACTTTAGAATATTTCAAGATGAAGACCATGCAGTACAGTGAAATAGTTTGGGAATAAGCTGTTAGATTCCTGTACCTGCCATTCTTTTGTGTGGTGTCAAGAAAGTCACATCATTATCTTCTCTGTTTCATTGCTGTGAAAATGCAGATGCTGTTCATTTGTTTGTGTAAGCAATGGAGCAAAGACACTGTAACTAGGAGAACAGATCCTCTGGGAAGGCTCTAGCTTTTCCATCCTAGGAGGTTTTAGAGAGCAGCTTAGACGTACATTAGCTGGGAGCTCTTTTGGTATGTTTGAACTCTGCCTATGGTTAGACTGATGGTTAGTTGGACTGATGACCTCCATTTACCTTCCACTTCTGTGTTCTGTTCATCTTCAAAAAAGCAATTTGTTTTTGTCCTTATTGACATGAAATATACAAATGAAAATTGATTGAAAAGTACAAACCCTTGAGGATTTTAAACCTATTGTTGACAGTGCAGTATTGGCCTAGATGCTGTTGCCTAAATTTGTGACTCAGTCTCAGGCTAGCTAACCAAATGACCTCAGTTTTGTGTATTGGAAATTCATGTATTCATTTTCCCCTGTCTGGTATATAATAAAATTAGCTACAGACTTAGGATATAACTAGGGTAAGAATTTGTATGTTACTGTTTATTCTGGCCATACAGTTACAATTTAACTGCACCATAAATATCCCCACTCCACAGACACTTGTTTTGATTTTATTACAAAACTTTTAATTCAGCTCAATTCCTGGTTTCTGTGGCTTAAATATATCGTTACAGATAGATACATGTATATAGACAGATATTGATAAAAAGTAGTAAATTTATTATTAGATACATACTTTAGGATGAAAAAAAACAATTTCAGATGATGAATAAATGAAAATTTTTTAAGGGTTTGGTGTCCAGCAGCTTCCAGTGCATACATACAACAAATTTATTATAAAGAGTGTCACCTGTGACCAGCAAGAGTTCAGTGAGTGCTTCAAAGCTCTTTATTCAGGTATGTAGCTATAGACTTGTGCCCTCATCCTGCACAGGCCTGTCTTTTTAACYGTGTGCCTAGTTCAGCAATTCCAACACCTGACACTTGCTTACTCAGAGCTTGACATTTAAGCTTCCACTTTCAGCAGATCTTTGTTTTGATTTTGGTTGTCTTGTTCTAATTATTTTGCTTTTCTGATGAAACTAAGTGACATTCAGCTTGAATCAGTTTAGAATCTGTTTCTCTATAATCTTATGTAGGCATGTGAGACAAAAGTGATGAATTATTTAGGGCTGGGATTTTACTGTTGCTTCCATAAGTGGTTAACTGGGAGGTCTCCTGTCAATGCTTGGTGTTGTGCCCTCTTTATATAGAACTGAACTACATCTACAAGTACATCTTTTGGAATTAGAAAAGAGTGTGGAGAAGAGTTTTGCTACCATCCTATAGTACATATCTGTCTCACTGTCTAATACCATGTTTGATTGTCCACTGTGTCAAATATTTTGGAGCGAGTTAAGAGGACTAATTCAGTGTGGTTTGCATTTTCATTGTGCAGAAATGGAAGTTCATGTCTTCAGTGATTTTGAACATTTTATCAGAATAGGCACTGGGCTAGAAACTGAACTACTGTTGTGCCAGTGTAGACTAAGTGAACATCCCTCACTCACAGTGACACTTGAATCTCAAACTTGTCTGAAGTCCTAACTTAACATATGCTACCATGCAAGCAGAGTTGTCACTTAGTTACTTAGGGATCATTTTCTGTGTATTCTCAGCTATGATAGTATCTGCTATTTAAAGTGTAACATTATGAGTAGTTTCTGGTAGTTAGAGATGGTGAAGCCATCTTGAAACAAATTGAAAAAAACCAAACATAATTGGTTCCTGACAAGCACAGCTGTGCTACCATACATGAAGCTTATCTAGTTTGGTATTTTTTTGGGGTTGTTATTGTTTACAATTCCAAATACATATAAATCTTACAGGGAAAGAAATRGTGAAATTATCCTTACATTTTCTTAGTGAGAATATAATAAACTTTCTCAAAATATATTTGAAATGTAATGCAAATATGAAAAATACCTGTCCTTCCATCTCTGAGGTCAGTGATTCTTCCACTAAATGGGGAACTGGAAACTAAAACATCATTAATCTACGCTGATGGGTTCTTTGCTATATTCAAAGTCCTGTTTCTGTGCTGCTGTTCTGTGGCTTTAGTACTTGTGAAACGAACAGGTGAACTCTTTGGAGGTTCCTCACCTCTGAGGAGATGCCAATATGAGACATCCAGTTAGATATAATTGGTACTTACTGCTCACAGCCGGTCACATAATTAAGTTGATCACCTTGAGCTGGAAAAAAAAATGCATTGTAGATCACCTCTGTATTCATTGATAACATTAATTATATTTGCTCCTCTGTTTCTTTTCCCATTCAATCTTTTTTTCATTTCAGTGATCATCAGAGATTTTCAAATCATGGTTTCTTAATAAATTGGTTTCCAATCTGTACTGTGCCCATCATATTAATTACTCATATGCTGGGGAGGTCATCTCGTCCATAATGCAATAAAATGATAAATACATCTTGTAGTGGATATATTTTCAGGTAAAATATGTTTAGGATTACAAGTGGCATTTTGATGTGAGGATTTGGCTTTCTTTTTTCCTTGATCCAGAAAAAAGAATTATTTTCATGTGCAGCATAATGCATTGTCATAGTCCTTGAAATGCCTCTTGTCTATTAACAAGTTTTTACAGCTGAAAGCTGTCTATATATCTCATTGTGCTCCTAAGTAAGTGTTCTGAAAGTTGAACTTTATGTGAATGGGGACTGAATTAGATCTGAGCAAATATTCAATACCATTTCCTACTCAACATATATTAATAAATTTCCAAAGTATTGCCATGTCATTGTTTTTCACAAACATTTTACTCCTGTTACAAAAAAAAAAAAAAAAACCAAAACACCAGAAAACCAATCATATATGCAAGTTGGGAAAAAAATGTTGCAGCTGGTTCTGTAAACCTTGGCCATTTCCTTCATTTCTAGAACATAAACTGTGTTATGCAGAAAGAGCAGTAGAAAAGTACTGCAAGGTTATGATCTATTCTGCTTTGATGATACAAAACACTCATCACTTTCTCAGAATTGAACATATAAATTTATGGTATAATTGGTATTTCCCTTGTAAGTATATGTTTTCTCACCATTTCATGTGTGTCGTTTCTTTATTAAGATTTTTGTTCCTTGCTGTTTCAGGTCACTGTTTTCTAAACATATTAGAATAACAGTGAGGAATTTTGTAAAATGCATGGTCTACTTTTAAAATTGTATGGTTCAAGGTCATAATTCATTGAAGAACCCAAAGCCGACCATCCACAATTACAGTTTTATAAATATTTCCAATTTATTGAATGTTCAGAAGCTGCACATATCTAGATGTCTAACTGGCTATGATTCCAAATACATAATTTCACAGCTGCAGTATAGCCTAAATTACTCTGCTTTTTTATATCTGTTTTCATTTGTATTTGAAATGATAGTCCAGGGCATCTGGGTATATACAGATTTCAACAGTAATAGTGGAAAGGGAAAAAATATACAAAAGGACATAATTTTAAATTGCCTTATATGTGTGAAAAGTATTTGCTATAACTTACTTTTCTGAGTCTTTAGAAAGAAAACTGACCTAACAAAATTGGACATAAACTGACCTAACAAAATTGGACATAAGTTTGCTTAAGTGTAATGACCTGAAGATTCTTTTAATGACTTCCCTCTTCAAAATAGTTGGCTTCAAACATGAAATGAGAGGCATTATATGGACTTAGATTTTAATTTGTGCTTTGAAAAATTGAACATTACAGTATTCATTGTTTTATTAATATTTTTATCCTGTAGATCTGAAATCTCATCTTCTACAAATAGAAGGTAGAAAGAGAAAGGCTCTTTCCAAATTGTAGCATTCCATTTCTGTGTAATTTTACTAACATACAGTTGGGCCCTGCTGTTATAGTGATGTGGTCATTTTACCACTGAACAATCTAATATTATGGCAGGAATGTCTTTTTTATAAATTGTATCTGAATTGCCAAGCTGCTTGCCCTGCCATAAACTGATTCGAAAGTTGTGTCTTGACTGTGAAATTATCTGGTGTCAGAGAAAATAGATGTGAAGTGTGTCACATATTTTTGAGGGATTAGTGTCATTGTATATTCCTGGTTTTCTTCTATCCTAAATCCGACATTTTGTTCCAGGATTAGAAACTTGATCTGGCAAGCACATGCACACGTACACATTCATGGGTACGCCTGTTGTACTGTCTCTTTGTGCTGCTTTGTGATTTGGCCTCCTGCTGCTGCCTCCTTTTTGTGCACTTCATAGCATTCTTTTCTTCAGGACGTGTTTGTTCTTCCACTTCGTGATGAGTTTGAAAGCATTCTTATCCATTCTACCTGTCTGTAGAAGGTGGTTTTCTTGTAACAAGTAATTAAGCTAATTTGTATTCCTAGAGAGAAAAAAAAAAGACAGTAAAAATATATTAGCTCTTTGTTTTTGTCATACATAGAGAATAGAGAGACTGGTGCTGCTGTGAGTGGACTGGCAATCCTTCCCTCCACAGTTGTTTTAGGCCGATCTGTAGAATTACTAGCTGATTCTTCTGTCTGTTGTTTTGGGGTTTGTTCATTGATGGTTTCAACAGGGGTGTTCTTAGAGAGAGAAGTCACACTTTTATACAGAAGTGTTATGGTTTTGAATCTGTTGTAAAAGGGACAGAAATTTTATCAAATATGGGGAGAAGTGGGCGAGGTTGAGTCTCCTCAGAGTCAGGGGCAAATTCTCCTTTGAAACCTTCATGGCCTGCAGCTTGACAGCTCTGCTGTTGGTTGTTTTCTAGGAGCAGTTGTGGCTGGTTAGGGAACGAGGCAGAGCATGGAAAAGCAGGGACAGCAGCTGAACCTAAGTACAAAGACACCTGGGATGGAACTGCTGTTACGGAAAGCTCTTGAATGTGCTTTGGATTCCATCCTTGGCAGGATTTGACTTTTCTTAGTCTGAGAAGTAAATATGTGACTTTAAAACTCTGATATGAAAAGTATGTGAGACAGGGTTGATGAAAGCCATTTACAAAGCTTTTAAGAGTATTTAGAGCTTAGATATCAAAATTTATTTGTGACACATTAGGGGAAATTTTTAGGAGATGGCATCAGTCTCATGGTCAAGTTTGGAAAGTTCATTGTAGTCACATGTTTAGCTGCAGAATTATAAAATATTAGCCAAGTTCTACCTGCTTCATAAGAGAAGGCTGTCAAGTGTTTATGTTTTGAGCACTAACATAGAATGATAAATAAAAAAGTTACACGCTGGGAAGCTTTTCACTTCTACGACACGATTGTGTGATCCTCCTAGACCTCCTAGAACAGCTTTCCTGATTGGAGTATGTATCTTGTAAATACAGCAGGTTGAGAGACACTGCTGTATGCAGACTAAATTACTGTGCTGTATTGAAACAAATTACAGAATGCTTGCCTTTAAAAACAGGAAAAAAAGTCATTGGACGGGGTTTTTATATGAAATGGAGCATGCATTCCTTTATGTTTTTACTGAAAATATGCTTATTAACAACTGCAAAAATCATAACAAGAGAGCATGATAGTTCAGTGAATGCTACAAGGTGCCGCAAAAATGGTGAGTTTGGAATTTAGATTTTTGTAAGCAAACATCATAAACTGTGGTTTAAACAAATCTGACTTCAATAACAAAATAGAATATTTTCAAACATAGTTATCTAGCAAGGTAGGTTTTCTTAGGGTTGGGTTTTTGGATTCAGTGCCTACCCTTCAGCCATGTAATACCAATCCCTTAGTTTTCAGATACTGGATTCAGCAAGCATTCTTATTAAATGCCTTTTGTCTAGCATGAAGAATAATGAAATTTTGGCATCCTAAGGACTACCAAATCTGTGAAACAAGAGCCTACTGTGCAAGGACAGTGGAAACAACTAGAAGAGTATGGAAAGAATAACATTTCACTTCAGGTGTCTTGATTTGGATTCTCAAATAATAGTAATATAATTTTTTTTAAATCAAAATCTGAGTATTGTGGATTTTTAGATGAACTGGTTCCCAGCATAGTAGAATGGCAAAATGTCTAATAGAAATCACACATTTGGAGTGGAAGAGTATTGGGTTTTTCTTTCCCCCTTTTATTTGCTATCACTATATCTACCTTCTTATGGAGCTATTCCGGGGCTAATTTGGTATCAGTTTAGGAGTTTGCATCTTAAAATGTATGTTTCTTTGGGAAAGACACTTTTTTCCCCACAAGAATAAAAGTTGGAGGGAAACCATATCTGACAGCTTGCAGCTCAGTATTTCAGTCAGAAGAATAAACAAGAAAGAAACGCAAAACTCAGTATCTTAAATTATTAATTTATGGTAGATAGTTTTGGTACAGAAATGTGGTTGATGACCTGGAATGGCTGCAAGATGGGGGTAGTTCCTTGGCCTGAYTGGACAAATAGTTGCAGCTGAGGGGCAGGGTGGCAGGCAGGAACAGGAGGCAGTTGCCACAATTGTTTGGTCAAAGTGAATTAGAATCCACAAACTCAGTGGAAGTGGTAACCCAGCATTAGCAAGAATATTACAGCATTTTCCATATGGGGAAATGTGTGTTGTCCATCTCCTGCAGACCCACTCAGCCAAGCTCCTTGAAAATTACCTGTTTTAAGTTGTTTCTTGGGTCTTAAAAATTTTTTCAAACGTAAAATAATAAATAATAAAACAACTTCTGTAATAAATATAAAATGTAAACAAAATACAGGTAAATTACAGTTACCATACCAGATGCCAAGATTGTGAATGAAGTTTGGCTCTTACGTTCAGGTTCAGTAGTTAATAGGTGCATTTTGCAGTTTTTCCTCTCATTCAGGCTGGAGCAGGGTGTGAGGAACTGGACAAGAAATTTATGCAAGCTAAATGTTGGTTATGTATAAATGAAATACTCATTTTCAAAAGAAAGTCATAGACATCAGAAGCAGTGGAACAGCTGTTTAATATTGGTACTTTTCTGATAGAGCTGTGGCCCACTGGAGGAGGTGTCCTGAGCAAAGACTGGACAAGTGGAATAAGATAAAAACAGTTAAACATAGGTGCAAAATGTAATAAAGACTGTTTGAATTGTTCTTGTGTGCACCAGTTCTATTATATGGAGTTCTAAGGGTCCCTTCAAAGAAGGGACTAGAGCTGAAAAGAATGTGTCATGAGAAGAGAGGTTGAAGAGATCAGTGAGGTTTAAATTGAAGAAATAATCAGTATGAGGAAGTGTGGAAAASAACCAGGAATTGTATAAAGCTAAAGGGACCTGTAGTTAACATTACAGGAGCAAGAAGAATATTTAGTTGAAGACAGGCAAACAATTAAAACAGAATCTGAAATGCATCAGTAGTATAAAAAGCCTAAAGTTTGTTGAATAACTAAGATATTCAATAGTGAGAATATCAAAACCACCCTCTCCAAAAAAATTGGCATCCCAGGTCTGCTGATGGTCACATATGGATGCATAGGGAAGGAAGAGGTTAGATCATACAGAGGGTGCTTTTTCAAGGTTAAAGCAATCTGACATACAACTTAAGGACTTCATGAGCCAGATACTGTTTCCATGTGTTTGTGTTTAATAGCATTGTTTGGATTCTTATCTGTATATTTTTGTCATCCCACGTACACTTTTGGCTTCCCTCTTGTGGCAATGAGTCTCACAGTTGTAATTAGGGTTCATGTGATGTAGTCTTGCTTTTCCATTTATTTATTATGAACCTGCTGCCCAATTTCATAATTTTATTGATTGCTTAACAAGAATACCCAGTTACATGAAGAAAAGCTTCCCTTTAAAGAGAGAGCCAGTCATGACACAGGGCTGCCTCTCTAAGGTTTTCTCTGGTTATTCATGGGTCGGCGCCTTGCTCCCTGTAGGAGATACAGCATTTACTGCCTGACTATTTTCTGTTATATCAGCCTCTGTGGACAGATAGGGAGTCCCATCCTGGCCCTGACTGCTCTGACCTTATGGTGAATACAGCTGATTCCTGGGTATTTCAAATAAGGTGCAAATTCTCAGAATGAAACACTTTGCCCCTTGGATGCACAGCATTGCACACACTTCCCTGCAAGTGCTAGTGCGTGGGTTTCAAGGTGCAGATCCTGGGACCTGTCTAGACCTCAGTGGGAGAATGGGGGTTTTTCAGTTTGTTCGTTTTTTTTGAAAGTCAGCTTTCCATCCCCCATCTCACACATATGTCATAATTAAGCAAATGCCTTGCTACCCTGCTTTGTAGGTGAAAGTTTGGTCTGTGCTTGCTAGCCCTCACTCTTAGCTAAGATGTTTATGTGCTGGAATGACCACAAACAACTTGATTTCTGGGGCCCAGAATATTAACAGATCTCCTGCTAACTCTTAGGTGTAATGGAAGCAAAATCAGAGACTTGCTGTCAAAATCACAGGAAGATCTTTTTAATTAAAAAKAGGAAGTGATTCCTGCTTGCTGGGCTTTGTGTTCCAAATGTGATCGTGTGAAGTGAGATTCTGCAGGGAGTAATGAATATTCTAATTTTTACTCCTTTGTTTGTCTTTTTCTAGGAGAAGCTCTGCCTACCACATCACATCCTAGAAGAAAAGGGCTTGGTAAAAGTGAGCATAACAGTTCAAGCGTTGCTAGATGTAACCACAGTGAAACAAGCTTTATTCACATGAAACTACTCTCTCTGCTCTTACCAGCTGCACTGTGCCATGAAAGAATCAAAAAACTGCCCATCTTTTCAAACGGCATTGAAAACAACTCCAGTACTCCAAGAGTATTCTTACGATTTTAGACCCCTGTTTCAGACTGTATGTATGTGTAAAACGACAACGCAGAAGCTGAACAGAAACATTTTCTAGAGGAAGTTGGCGCTTCACTGCTTTTATAGCTCACTTTATACAGTACTTGCTAAAACAACCACTTCTCTGCCACTTAAAAACGTGTGGAGTACACAGCTGTCTTGCAGCAAGATATCTTTGTATTATTGAACTAAGAATCACTGTAATCACCTGGGGGGAGGGAGAAGGGAGAGCAAATCAGACTGCTACCATGTTAGGTTTTTCTGCAGTTGCTTCAGGCTATTGCCTTTTAAAAATATCCAGACATAAAATATTTATATAAATATTATTTATTAGTGAGTTGTTATTCATCCTTTGGATGCAAAATGTAAATTAGGAAACTGTATTTTATTACTGCTTTTTTGTGGTTAAACACTTTATTTTAATATAAATACTTAGTTATTTTTTATTCTACTTGGTGTGCAGTAGCTCTAGATCTCCATAAATTGTATTTTCTAATATGTAAGATAAAAAGCAAACAAAATAGGTGCTTTTATTAAAAGAACAGCTAGCTGGAATGGCATTCTTTTTTTCTCAAATCTGTGGAACATTRGTAAAAAATTGTCTGCATTCCATTGAGTTTCCTACATTCCAGTAACACTTCTCCCCTCACTAGACTAAATTGGCTCAAAGTGAGAGCACACSCATTTTATTTGTATATAGATGTTTAAAAACAAAAGAACTTGAAAAATAAATGTGAACAAATATTTTTGATTGCTTATTTTACTATGCACAAGACATTTAACTTTTGCCACAACAAAACGAATACGTGCATTAGGATCATGTGTCTTGAAATGTAATTTTGCACTGTAACTTGATTTCTTTTAAAGATTACAGCACTACAGAAAAAATATTAGCAAATAGCACAAGAATGTTAGCAAGATCTACCAGGTAACCAGTGGATTCCTTCAAGATTCCTTCAGTGATTCCTTCAAGAGAAGATAAAATTATTAAAACTGCCAGAGGCAGTCTTACAGGCCTTACCTTCCAGATCCAACCTGCCTGGGTACAGTGCTTCTCTTTCAAAGTTTCAACAGAATTAAACACGATGTTCTGTAGTGCACATTTGCAGCATCAGACCTCTACTTCCACATGAGCAATAGAAAATAAAATTCTTTTCCTTATCACCACTTTTTCAATTTTTCAAAGATATTTTTAAAAGCATATTAAGACATCCATTTTAGATCAAACAGTTCCCAAGCAGTGATTTTTGTGATACCTGGAGCATTCCATTTTCCTTCACACAAGAGGCCAGTGATGGGATTTGGGCAGGCAGGACAGGGCAGCTGGATGTGGTGAAACGGGAAGCTGGCGGGGGGCACACAAGCGGGGAGTTTGAATATAGAATGGCAAGAAAAAGAGGCAAGTGAGTGGGTGGACTAAATATTTAAGCAAGGGTATGTGGAGAGAACTGTTTTCTGAAGATTTCTGGGGCAGAATGATGCATATTTGTCCCTACCACCTCTCAAGGCAGTTACACACATGTTCACAGGCCCTGCATTAAACCTATCAGTATTCCAGCAGCACATTTTTCATGGTTCATACGGTATTTGAGTGCAGACCACATACTTAAGTGCCACCATTTGCTGGCGGGCTGGGAGGTAGTGACAGCAACATGTGAGGAGGAGGCAAATGGACTCGCAGACAGTGAGACAGTATGCATGGAATATCCAGTTAGTGCAACCAAAGCAAAAACATTCATTTTATAGAGGGAACATTGACTTAAATTGTAATTTGATGGGCAGCTAGCATATTGTTTCCTATAAAATGTACTGTGCACTTTAAATGAAAATGTATTTTAATATTTTAAAGAGCTGCAAGAATATCTGTTTTGTCAAAAAGGATGAGCAATGCAAAGAAAATAAGTTTTCAACTCAGAGTATATCAAGTTTTAAAAGCATTCAAGGATCAAGTATAAAAATAGGAATATTGATTTCTGCATCTTGAGGGATAAAATGCAGGTTTCCTGAGTATTTTTTTACAATGTATATATGGCAACATGAAGCTTTGTAATTATTATTTTGACAAATCATGGGTTTTTTGTTATTAAAATTTTGKTTTTTTCCTGATAGTGTCTTTCAGTATTTGCTTGAAGTTGGCTGTAAATAAATAGCTCTAAGTATTTTGTAATACAGCTTTTTTTATGCAGTCTTAACATGTTTGGCTAAAAAGAAAATCTTCATGATCCTTTGTACAATATTTATACGTGCAATAAAACATGCATGGCAAATCTGTAATACCTTATGCAGTGAACATAATGTATATAGAAAATCTTTACTGTAGTTACAATTAAACTATATTATTTGCAGAAACCCTTTAATGCCTATCCCCGTGACTGATGATTTCTTGTAAAAGAGAAGGCGGTTGGAGAGCTTAACACTGGAAATGACAGGTTTGGGGACAGAAGATGATGTGGTGCAAATAAAGGAATTTTGCATCTAAACCAGGAATAAGATCCAGCTGGTAACTGTTGGGTTACTGCAGTGTTCTTCCCCCAGCTTTGCTCCTCCAGTTGCGAAGGCCTCCTGCCAGTCATTTAGTGGCTGTGAATTATCTGCCCTCTGCTGCCAGGGCTGGGCTGGATTCAGGAAGAAGGGAGGAGATGTGTCCTTCACTTTGCTCCTGCTCACATTTATGCACAAAAGTTGTTCCTTGTACTGCTTACACTTCTCTGTACAGGGCAGCTTTTTCTCCTCATGAAATGCATAGATTGTCCTGCAGGCTTCTGCTTTAGCAAAAAAAACCTGATGATTCCTTGGTAGCACCGAATCCAAGCAACAGTGCAGTAAAGGCTTCAGCCCTGGGGATAACCCAGTGTGCCAGGGCTGTGCTCAGCTCCTTTGCCCTGCCGGTGGCTGCAGAAGCCAGTAGAAACAAGGTCACAGCATCCAGCTTTCTCTTTCCCATGCAGGTTTCTGAGGTCATCCAAGCACAGATTCTCCTAGATTCTAATTTCGCTAATGGAGTATCTTTGTCTTAATGAATAGCTGTACTTACATTTAATGGGGGATTTTGGAAGCAGAGACTCTTCCTGCAATAATTTCCTTTTGGAGAATCTGGCCATGCACACAATTATATCTTCCCAGCCTTCAGGGCTTACTTCATAAATAAATAGATGCAAGATTGATAAAAGTCAATGTGTAATTTAAGCCTGTCACCAGCACCAGCGTCTCTGTAACCTCAAATCTAGCAGGGGCCAGAGACATAGGAGAGCTTTCAGCATTGCTTAGAAAAGGAAATCCCTCCTACATCTATTGTAGAATTTCCTCTGGGCAAGAGTGAGTCAAGCAATGAATCAGGTCCAGCTGAACCATGAGAAAGCTGTTTAGAACTGACTACTTGCACATACAAGCAGTTCACTGAAACAATCTGTGCTCTTGTCCAATATAGCTGGCAGAATAATACCACCAGTAGCTATTTTATATCTGCAACTGTCAGGACTAAATTCTGCCATCTTTTGTAAAATAAGCCCACTAGATTTCAACAAGATATTAGATCATCTAGACAGCAATTGCTTTTTTCAGATCTATTTAGCAGTTTCCTTGCAAGTCCTGTCACATCTAAGAAACACAGTACAAGCCTTTCATACTATAAAAATCAAAGGCAGGTGGAGAAAAAAATCCCCTTTACTACAGACTGCTTCCTTCACATGTTCTTTAGGAGGTCTTTCTCTGTAAGTATCCATTAAATACTTCCAATCATTTGCTTCGTAACWCACAGCACAATAAACTACAGTGCATGGCTTTTATCTGTATTCTCCACCAGAAGAATGGTCCTTGGAAGGTATTTACACAGGCCAAGGAAAATACACCTACCATCTCAGGGTAGTTAAGTAGCTTGATTAGTTGTGCCACTAACAACTTCCTTCACCATTAAAGGATGAAGTAAACTGCAGTAATGAATTAGCTGAAGGGGCATACTGTTGCTAATCATAGTCTGCACTTGCACTAGAAGCTGTCTGGCGGTCCCATGTACACACCCACACTCATGGTCTGAAACACTCCTCTGCCGACTTACATTTTGAGCCAAAATGCAGCAAATGTAACTTCATGGCACTGAGAGTTTTCCAAACATGCAAGAACATTCCAAATACTTACTCTAAAGCACACACATCAAATTAAGTGGGACTTTTATTTTTCTTAGCAGTACAATCAGAAGAGTTCCATATTACAAACATTACTTCAGCAAATGATTTTTGTTTAGTTCACCTCTATCTCTTGATTCATATTAGTGAGGCAGCACTCAAATCCAAATAGTTCAAGCATTGAGGTATTTTGCATGGTGCTTGATGTGGTCATTAATAAATGAAGCAATGAAGAAATAGCTGTGATCATAACCCTAGAAAAGAGCAACAACAAAGCAATCAGCAGAGAACATACAGTTGTGATAAAGCAGTCATGCTAAGCGCTCTTAAAGGACAAACCCCTCCTGGTTTGATCCATTCTAAGAAATACCTGAAATATATATAAAATATTGTAAGAGATATGCCACAGGCCAAGTGCAGATGAGCACTAGGAACCTAAAAAGCACCTTAGCCTGCCCAAATCAGGGCCTGAAAGCTAGAGATGGGTAACACCAAGGGCCAGCTGCAGAGTGAGCTGGAGTCTGAGAGGACAGTTGCCCCCACAGGCACTGTCCTGGTATAACACAGGGAGGGCATAAGGAGAACACAGCCCAAGTCTGAGTTACTGCTCCATCACTGTGCTGTACTGTCATCCTCTAAACCACACCCCTCACTAGCACTATCTTCAGGTGCAAGGTTTATGGTAAACCAGGGTAAATCCTTCACTCTCCACAGCTGGGCCACTCATTGGGTGTCTGAGTGGAAGTTGCCAGTGCTTTCAGGACAGTCTTGTTCTGGGCTACTGCACTACAGGAAAGCTCAATCCTTCCACTTGGATCTTTAAAAGAATCCAGGATGTCAAGCAGTTCCACCCCTTCTCTGATTTACACAAACACATGCAAACTAAATCACAAAATTTTATGGTTAATACAAAACCCGCAGCACAGATAAGGGATGGAGCAAAAGGCTGTCTGTCACTTTGGTTGTACAGTGACTGCGACAGTCATTAAAAATTATTAATTCTTTGTCTTCAGCCAAGCACTGGCAGCCCGAACCTCATGAAGGGATCAGCCTGTCCAAGCTGGAGGCACGACGGCACCTAGTGGTGAAGCACGGCTGAATCGGGYGGGTGATGCACACTTTGATGGCCAACGCAACGGGAAAGAATCACTTCTCACCCTCCTCCTCACTTGGCCAGGGACAGGCCCGCAGTGAGAGCATGCCCAGATATCACAGACAGTCACTTCGCTGCCTGCTGCACAGACCCACAAATCACAAACGAGAATCCAACAACCAAGGACTTCAGAAGCCAGTCTGCACTTGCCTGCTGCAGCCTGAAGACTACTGGGATTTTCYGCTCGGTGCAGGCAGCGATGAAGTTATCAGGCAGTAACTGTCCCGCAGATAGGAACTGGTCATCTTTGCCTTGGTCAATCAAAATGTCGAGGCAAGAGCCTGAGTAGGATTTCGCAAGCTGTGTAGCATCATATGCCTGCAGAAATAAAAGAGAAACGACATGCAGTTAAACACGTTTCATTGGTTTGAGTTTGCTGACTGCAGGAAAAGAATGGCACACAGCGAGTCCTGGGCAGCACTGATCTGGACACCACACTGCACTTCGGAAGAGCAAAAAACTAGGGGAATTCCAGGTAACTGAAAAGTAATACCCATTGCCTAAAAGGGGCAAATTGTATGAGCTATTAATTACCAAGTTGATAATTTGACCAAAAGAGCATCCAGCCCAGGGCTAAATACCTACAGCATGTAATAACAGCAATATAGTCAGTATTAATTCATACGCTTGTGCAGGAACTAAATCCTGCTAAAATGATTTGGTGTCTTGGTGTAATTATTCTGGCAACTAAAGGTCAAAACACCAATGTAACACAACTATGCACATGGGAAGGCATTTAATCTTCCCACGATAATTTGACCAAGAAAATTTGGTGCAACTGGGAAACAAAAATTAAAGTCTCTAAACATATGTGTATCAAAATGTACTTGTGATGGGGAGCATGTTACTCATAGGGTCCTGTGCTTGTTGCATGCTCAAAATAAATAACTCCTTTAAAAAGACAGCAAAATGTTTAAGGTTATGGAGTAGATCAATCMCCAACAGACAGCAAAATTCAAAATCCTACAAAACAAGGCATCAGAGCCATACTTCCAGGATGCCACCAGACACTACAATGGAAATGGGAGCTTGGGTTCACCCCAGCACTGTGGTTGTGGTATAAAATGATCCTGAACATATTTACAGGGCAATTTTAAGCCAAAATACAGAGATCAGAGTTTTATATCTCCGCCAAAGGCAGGTCTAGGTCTGTTCCTGATGACTGCTGTTGGTCTACTGGACTGGGTTTGAGGAAGAGCTCCAAAACAAGGGGGCAGAAAAAAGGTTTTGGGGTGGTTTTTTTTTTTTTTGCCCTAATGGACCTAATCCATTGCAATAGGTCTAAGCAAGTTTATCTGGTGGGTTCTAAGTACACAAACTACTCTATTAGCAATTATGAAAGCAGAGAGCACTCTCCAATCCTGTAAAGTTTTAATCAGACCTGAAAGTCTTCCTGAGAGATCCTTTAATCCAATTTACAAGGGACTGAAGTGCAGTTTGTGCTTATTTACAAGGAAATACATGAATACATGGTCACGACAATCCCTTCTAACTTAATTCTAGAAATACAGTGCAATGTTTGAGTTGAGATTAAAAGTACTGCAGGGCTGCCCAAATAATGCTGCAACCATGCAGACAAATATTTCTGTATCTTAGCAATCATATATGGCTACTGATAGCTCAAAATTAGGGCCCTAAAAAAAAAMCCCTAACTTTGTCTAGTTCAATGCTGTTCTGCAGGATACCAGTTTCCAAGCATCCAACAGAATCTTCTTGGAGGCCTCCCACAGGCCACCTCTGCAAGATGTCATGAGGCTCATTAGTCTGAACAGTTTGTAGCAGTCTCTCTCTTCAGGCTACTACAAAAATACATTGCTCATAATTCTTCTTAGCCCAGATTTTTAAATCTTCATAAAACTGAGAGGAATGCAGTTGATTTGATGACAGACCTGTATCTCATTACATTTTCATAAGCACCATAAGGCAACAGCAATCACTCCTGCCAGAAAAAAAACAATGCTTTTCCATGCTGGGAGGTGTAGTAAAACAATACCAGCTCATGGGCACTCCAGAGTTTTTTTCCAGGCCCCTGCTGCAATGTATTTACAGATCACTCATTCATCTATTATTAAAGAACTGTGGTTGCAACACATACCTCCCATTTGCTTGCATCTGGTCCCAGATACCCACCAAGGGCTTTCTTCCCCCACTGACACTGAATTGGGTTGCAGATAGGAGCAAATGCTGATACAGACTGTTAAGAAACACAGCAGGAAAAAAATACTATGTAACAACAATGGCAACTGAAACTATTTATACATTTAATGCCCTAAAATAATTGAGGATTATATTTTCTTCTGTCACATCTATAGAAATCTATATAGGCATTAGTATACCTCATGTAAATTCTACTTCATCTTACTTTGTACTTTCCAGGATTCTTCAGAGCAAGAATGAGAGCTCCATGACCTCCCATGGAATGCCCGAAAATAGACATCCGTTCAGGGTCAGTTGGAAAATTGGCATTAATTAGTTTAGGCAGCTGTAAAGGAAACAAGAGTGTAATAAAAACGTTAAAGCAGCTTGAATGTGTTTAAGAAAATAGCACACAACTGACCAGGTAACGCCTGTTAACACCACTAAAACCAAAGGCACATCTCTGGCTTTAGCCTGACATTTGTGATTATGGCCTGAAAGCAATTTGAAGGGCAATGTGAAATCAAAAGAAAACAGTTCAGCTGATAATAAGAAATTCAAAGTAACTCTATAGAAATCTACCATAACCTTGTAACACAAGATGTAGGAATTGCCTATGGCTGAGCCACCCCCGCCTTTATCTTCCCAGCAACCCCAGGAGAACCCTGCAACAAAGTTACCTCATCCTTTATGTAGGAATACATTCTATAGTTTGTTTTCCAAGGATCCTCAGTGGCATCCACATAAAAACCAGCACCGGTACCAAAATCCCAGCTTTCGTCTTCTCCTTCAATATTGCAGCCACCTAGTATGACAAATCTTCCTTTTACAACATGTTCAGAATTGGAGAACCTGCCATATAAATCAGACTCTGGACACAAGCTTCTCAATCATATCTCTACACCTCCAACTATAAGACAATTCAGATTTTCACTCATTAGTACAGTGTTTYCAAGTGTTATTTCGACACTTTCAAAATGTCACTTATATAATACCTACAGATATATCCAATTTCTAAATAGTTTCAATGCCTCTTCATAAATAAATACAACAGATGCTTCCTAAATTACTTCTGTCCAATTTACTCAAGGACTTTATCAAAAGCTGGCACTTCTAAGTTTGTGCTATCAGTTTATTTCAGTCATTAGACCTCATCCTATCAGGTATAAGAAACCGTGTGAGAAACAGAAAGAGAAGAAATTTTCTTTTTCCCCAGAATGACAGAACCATGTTACCACCAAATGGTGTGTCCAAGGCGATTTATGTGCTTTAAATAATGACAGCTACACCTTCCTTTTTAAGATTCTMCAGAATAGCAACATTCACTGCTCCTATAATTTCGCACATCTATACCTCTACCTTTTTTGCAATTCATTTCATTGCTCCCACCTACAACTCTCCATGAAATTTAAATAATTTCTTCTTTGAATAACTGCAGGATTGTACCCTCTTTTCCAGGGCTACACTTTCAAACTAAATTTGCAGATGTGTTTTTCAAAGTCACTACATCCCATCCGGTTCTCCCTTTGATTAGTCTGTGACTTACCAGCCTGGTTTGCAGTACAGAATGTAACATTTCACAGTATATGAGATAGGAAATAATCGCCTTCCTTTCTCCTACACATTCCTAGTTTCTGCAATCCAAAATTGCTTTTACCATTGTCAGATAACACTGGAAACCCATGTGTAACTCGATAGTCCCTCACAATTTCTGCAGAGATAGCTGCCACCCTGCCACAGTGTGAAATCAGATTTGTACAAGGATCAAAGTTGACTCTGCTCCAGCACCATGTCCTTGAAAATCACTGAGTGATTTTGTAACTTAAACAGTCCAGCAACCACAGGGACTGGGGTGCTTAAACAACATGTTGGATGTAGAAAGTCTATTTTTGGTACCTTGGAGATGGACAAAAACTCAGACAGTCCTGCCAGGCAACAAAGACAATGCTCATTATGCTAAAAAAAAAACCTTAAATGAAGCCTTGGAAAAAAGAAATTTGAGAACAAATCTGCATAATATTGCTCAGTATACCTGTTTGGAAAAACAAACTCCTCTGAAGAAGAAAAAGTGAATTCTATCAAGGCCTGAGTGAGGGTCTGTAGTGACAAGTATTTAATGATTTCATGCAGTTTTTTCCCCCATCCATATACATCTCCTGGCTACTGGAAGGGAATTTTCATGCAGTCATAGCTATACAATAGAAAAGCCCATGTAAACATTTTCACTCATGATTATATTTGAATTGATTTTCACTTGTTTCTCCAGAGAGCCAAAGAGACTTAAGAACATTTGGGGTCTCTGAGCTAAAATTTAGGAGTTTAATATTAAGCACACAYCAAATTCATCTAAATATGCGGAGCRATCCTTATTAGACTATAAGTAAARAGAGAAGCTGCCACGAGAGATTTAAAATAAAATGGACAAAGACCTATGCAAATGCAGTTACACATTGATAGAGACAATTTACACAGACAACACAAAATCAAGTTCCAGTACAACTTCTAAATGTGAATAATGCGAAGGTCAGTTGCCCATCTCTAGCTTCCAGCAAATAGCAACAACAAAATGTATAGTTCATTCATACACAAGTTTAGCTCTTCTATCCCTCTTCTTCATTAGAAACATATATTTATGTTCTTGGACCTGACACAGCTTCAAAACCTAGGCATAACAAATACTTTGCAGAAAGAACATCATTCCCATATTGCCTGTAGTGAGA
Source organism: Malurus melanocephalus (assembly GCF_030028575.1). Classification (NCBI taxonomy): domain Eukaryota; kingdom Metazoa; phylum Chordata; class Aves; order Passeriformes; family Maluridae; genus Malurus; species Malurus melanocephalus. Next base: position 280,616 of record NW_026623755.1, on the reverse strand, counting down.
TGTGACCCACTAAAGCTTGGGAAATATTAAAAGGCTGCCACTTTTGTGGCAGAGCACTCATGAGGCTTTGGCAGAATACAACAAATAAGAAAAACAAAACAGTGAATCCCCAAATAACAGTAGTTCCAATAACTGCAGATACACCATTTTCAGGTTTCCCATACCATAAGCTCAGCCTTAGTCAAATAACAGCACATAATTTTAAAAATCAATTCATCAGTAGTCTTTTGTAGCTGCAAGGAAGAAGGGTTTCTCATTTGCTTTTCCAAGTAGTAGAATCCTCTGAAGGCATGTATTTAATTGGCGTTAGAAGACAGAATACAATAAAGAGCAAGCATTGCAGCTTTGTGTGGCAACACAGTTCTGCAGGTTTTAAAGGGTCTCAGCAAGCCACAAAATATCAACAATAATTCTAATAACACACATTTCTTGTTTCACTTTTCTTCCCTCTCCTTATCTGTGCTGAACTCCAGGGCCCATTTTTTCTAGTTTTAGTGCCACAAGAGTAAGAGAGTTTCAAATGTAGAATCCTCACTACCCCATTATTAAGAACATACACACTGTAGTCCAGTAAACAATGCAAGATGCAGATAGGTCATATTCTGATTCAGGCAGGCAACAAACTTCTCAGCACACTGCAGCAGCCCATTCTCTGAGGACAAAGACAGTGCACTTCAGTGTAATGACTGTTATCATGCCTCTGGTTAAACTTACGTGGGCTTGTGTCTGGTACCACTACAATAAGGCCATGTTCAGCTGCCGCTTGTTGAAAACCAGCTTTTGTTATAAAATTCTGCTCTGTGCAGGTTAACCCTAGGGAAATAAAAATATCATTGGTTATCCATTGCTCACAGCATACTGGTTTCAAAACTCTTTTTCACAGAAAAGGTTTTGAAAAACAAAGATTTCTGTCTCCATGAACATGAAAAAATCTTTTCATTAGGCTCAACAGTACTGAAGAGTTCAGACAAACAGTTGCTCTGTCACATCTAGATACTGTTAACTTCTGACACCTAACCCTGCAAATGTATTTTTCTCTCTACTGTCATCTCAGCTGTTTGCGTTACAGAATCACACATGAAATCTGACAAATTCTACATGCTTTAGACAGGATAAAGGGTCCATGAGCACTCTGACCCCAAAACCCACAGCAACACATGCCTTTTGTACATGTAAGTCTAATTACAAATAAATACTTCACACCACTATTTCACACCAATATTTCAATTTTTCTTCACTGTGCAGTTTGAGAGGGGTTAATGATTCTAGTTTTCTCAGAGGACAAGTTGCCTGTAACTTAATTCGACTGATATACTAGCCAAGACAACATGGTTTACATTCAATAAAATAAATGTGCTGCATGGCTTTGAGCTCTTCAGACAATTCTGATGTTCCTAACTTTAAGGACAAACATTTTTGCCCACTCTTCTGTCATGATACAAATCAGACCCACTGGCTATTATGTGAAATGAATGCTTAAAAGGAACACAAGTCTCCACACTAACAGCCCAGTCTCCAGTTTTCTAAACACAAGTCTCAATAAAGCAGCTCCTAGAATTACAGAACAGAATTTCTGCTTTTTACATTGAATAATACAAAAACAAAGGATTTAATGAATTAACTGTGGATGAGACAGTTCCACTCTTCTGCACAAGCCTGTTCAGCCCCTGGCCCTTTCTGATCCCACAGGCTACCTAACACTAGACATGCTTGTGCTAAGACAGCTGACAGCACCTCTCTTTTCACCAGCTGCTCCCTGCAAAACAGTACTTGGAATAAGGTGGAGTCCACAGGACAAATGTTCTGGCTTGCACGGGCCCTTTTTCACATCCCTACCCTGCTAGCTGAAGCAGTTTTTCTAAAACAAAGGCAAGCAGGAGGTGTCCCAACAGGAAGGCCCTACAGAATAACCTTTATATATACATTTTGGAACARAAAGTATGAACATTTTAGAACAAAAGAGTAGAACAATTTGAATACTGAGCATTTTAATATACAATCTGGCAGGCTACCCCCGAGCTGCATCCTAATTTATCACAGTATCATCAAACTAAATGCACCTCCAGAAGATTTCTGTAGAATCCAAGAGCTGCCACTGCACTACCTCTACATGAGGTTTTCAGTAACTGTAGTGCAGTAGTTTAAACATGTTTAAGATTGTATTTTTTATGTTATTAAAATTCATGTTACTTACCCGAGAGCCAATACAGCACAGGGCACTTTCCAGTTTCCGCTTTTGGAGGCAAGTAGATTCCAAATTTCATTTTGCATTTTAGCTCTGCACTGTATTAATAAAATACTTCTTGTTATGACCACTACTTAATTAGCGGTTTTAATTACAAGGGTGCTAACACTAAAAAAGGAAGATGGATCAATGCATTTCATTCAAAGAGAGATCTGGTCAGTGAATTGTAAAGAACATAGTGAAMGGAAGGGAAGATCAATTTTAAAAGTCAGCCTTAGACTCTTGGATTGGCAACTGTTAACTTTCCAACCTTGTTCTGAATATACTAAAAACAGAGATTTACAACTAAGTCACATTTTTACAGTGCTGCTAACCAGRAGCAGGTTGAAAACTGAATTTTGAAACCCAGCAATATTGAGACTGAGCTTTGGCTATCAAATTGCAATGTAATTTTTACTAAAGAACACATCCACATAACTTGCACAACATACACTGCACAGCATGTCTCAGAAAGGGAGGTTTTCAATCTGCTAAGTTTACAGACCAACCAGTTGCTCATGTAATACTAAAGCCTAAAACTACCCAAAAACTCTCATCTAAGCCAAACTAATTATTTTCTATTTATTTGTGCAAAAAAATTTAAAATCCTTGTTTTTTCTGTTCACCTTTATCAAACAAGAGTATATTCACTGAGTCACTGTCTTTTCACAGAGTGCACAGAAGTGAGATATCCAGTAGAGTGAGTGGAACTTTGCACACAGAGTGGTTCTCTGTGCTTCAAACAGGACAATCCAAAGTAAACGAGCTTCATTTTCAAAAGTGAAAATACTGGCTTCCCACCTCAAATCTGCAGCCCTAAGTATACAAGATTTTGTTAAACATTAACACAGAAATTGAAGAGCACAGACAAAGCAGCAGTAGACATTATTCCTTACTGAAATACAGATATTAGTGAGAACATGCTATTTTCCTGCATGAAAACGCTGAAAGCACTGGCAGCAATGACAGCGTGGGTTCACTGTCCCAAGCTAAACATCTTGGTTGCTTTAGTGGTGTTTACCTGTCATGTTCAAACACCTTCTGGAAACCCTCAAAACATTTGTTGCTGGAAACCTGTTTCAGTGCCATGATTTTAACTGTAAAAAACGGAAGGAAGAAGTTAAATTTGAAAATAAAACACTCCTAGTCTTAGACTGAGTTTTGAGAACAGAAGAGTTGAATACAATTTGACGTCTCTTTGCTTAATATTATAGTTTCTCAGAAGAATTTCCTGTAAACACTTTCTGATCTTTTATTAACTTTCTATTTCCCTACAGCAAAGAGTTCAGGGGAAGCTGAATTCTTGTGAGCAGAATGGGCAAAGCTTACCTGCTTTCCTACAGACCCACATCTCCAATGAGCTTTTACCTCAGCATTAACTTTGGCTTGCTCTTTGGCTACGAAACATGCACTCCCACATGCTGTGGTTAACCTAGAGCTCCCTGTGCCAGGCTGTTACCTCTACAATGATTGGGCAGGAGAAAAAGCTGTCCCAATTTTCCTTCTCTTTGTACGACAGTATCCAGCTACTAACCAGCACAATAATGAGCACTGTTCTCATCTTTGATGGCAATTAATCACCATGTTCTAACAGTCTGTGGGACAACAGAGACAGAGGAGCAGAAGGCTTATTTTCATGGCAAACAGTACAAAAAGTACAAGCAAAGGAGTCATGGCAGTTTTAGAACAGCTGGTGGTGCGAGTGTAGTAAATGTGCTAAGGAAACTCGGGAAGGTCGACACAAAAGTGAACACGCTCAGTTTGCATGGAAGCAACAGGGCCAAGCAGACAGCTGAAAGGGAAACAGACTAAGAGACCACAGAATCACAGAATAGGATATGGTGGAAGGGACTCACAAGGATCACCGAGTCTAACTCCCGGCCCTGCACAGCGCCATCCCCAAGAGTCACACCATGTGCCTGAGAGTGTTGTCCAAACTCTTCTGTGACCACTTCCCAGAGGAGCCTGTTCCAGTGCCTAACTACATTCTGGGTAAAGTATCTTTTTCTAATATCCATCCTAAACCTGCTCTCACACAACTTCAGGCCATTCCCTCGGGTCCTGTCACCGGCACACAAGACAATGTCCCCCTGAGGGGAACGCAGGTAACACCAGACCAGGTAACAAATGTCAAAACGAAAACATTCCATCCCTCACACCTGCGCGCTCCTATGGGGCACTGGGCAGGAAAAAACACGAACCCCGGAGAGCCCTCGAGGGCTCATGGCTGTCTCCTGCCGCCGCCGCGGGGCTGGGGCCGCGGGGCACCCGGCCAGCAGCGCGTTACCCTCAGCGCACGGCAGCGCCGCGCCGGGGCAGTGACAAGGCCCCGGCTCGGCTCGGCTCGGCTCGGCTCGGCTCGGGCCGCCCCTTTCCACGCAGCCCCTTTCCACGCAGCCCATGGTGCCCGCCACACCGCTCTCCTGTGACTCCATTTCCACCCTCCCGCCCGCCCGGGCCTGCACAGTCCTGCCGCCGCGCCCCCGGCGTTCACGTTCCCGTTCCCGTTCCCGTTCCCGTTCCCGCTCCCGCTCCCGCTCCCGCTCCCTTACCGCGGCGAAGCGGCAGGGCCGGGCGGTGCGGGCGAAGGGTCGGCCGCTGCGCGGAGGCGGCTCCTTCCGCCGCCGCGGGGCTGGTCCGCACCGCCCCCGCCCCCCCGCCCGCCATGGCGCTGCCGGGCCGAGGCCTCCGCCGTGGGGCAGCTGGGCCTGTGCGCCCCGCGGGGTTGCAAGACGTTCAATGTGTAAACATTTCCTTAAGAAAGGTTGTTCTTTCGTGTTTGATCTTTGTATACTTACAAGCCTAATCGAGAAAGGATATTTAATCCATGAAACAGCAGTGAAAAAGCTGTAATTGCTTGTCGGTAGAATTGCCTTGTTAGATTTTGAGGTGCTTCAGTGGTCTCAGACCTAGGGCGAGGTTAGCAAAGCGTGGAGAGAGGGATGCGCTGCTGATATTGGGCACAAAGAATGAAGAATTTGCAGGCCACAAGGACATTTGGCAGAACTCCCAGGACAGAGAAGAAAATAACAAAACCCATCAACTGTGCTGAAATCAGCTCTAATTGGGTAGAAGATAATTCTGATTGAGTGATTGTGACCTTAGACTCGCGATCCACTGACTCAAGAAACCCACCGACTCAAGAGATAGGCTGAGCATGTGGGCTAATTACCAGAAGAAGCAAAACAATCATCAACCAATAGAAGACAAAATACTAATTGAGTAGAGAACTAAGTAACCTGTAGGCAATGAACATTAATGCTTTTGTTAACTAAAATGTATAAATAATGAAGAGCTTTGGTGGTTATCATGCAGGCCTTGAGGGTTTTCTGCTCACCACCGTTTTTTGCATAAAGTGTGAAAGGAATGAGAAGGTAGTGTCTTTACAGACACTGACTCGAGTGAGATAAGGCTGATATTGGGAGATAGAAAGAAACAATAGGAAGGATTTGCATAGGAATTCCACTGATTGACTTATCTATGACTATGTAAATAAACTACCAGAGCAGAGACACAGAGATGTAAACTGAAAGGGGGGGGGGGGAATTTATGATAGAAGGGGGGTTTCATCAGGCGTTTCAGGGAGCCTGTAACTTTCAAGTACCTCAGCCAATGGGGAAAGAAAGAGGGAACCGCGGCCGAGAAACTGGGATAAAAGGAGGCTGCGTCCTCTATGAATTTGAGAGACCCCATGAGAAATGCCCATGATCTCTCCCTTTATTCATGAATAAAGTTGCGGGACTCCTCTGTCTCCTTTTTGGACATAAATCTCTAGTGTTTGTGGATTAATTTTCCTAACAAAATGGGGACTCGTCTGGGATTCTTCCACCATCCGGGGGCGGCGGGCAGCAAGTGGAGCTGAAGGGGTGCCTCACCCAGTTTTGGTGATCAGCTCCCCTTGGTGGCAGCCGGCACCGGGCGATTGATTGGGKTCCCGAGACTGTCCAGGAGACAAGACGAGTGGCGGACCAGGAGAGTCCGTGAAGAGTCCACAGAGAAGAACTGAAAATCTCACCAGTRAGTAAAAGGGGAACTTCGGGGAGTAAACCTGGAAGAGCATCCATGGAGGGTTGCAAAAGCAAACCTGGGAGGGCATCCAAGCCCATGGAGAGTTGCAAAAGTAAACCTGAGAGAGCACCTATGGAGAGTTGCACAGGTAAACCTGAGAGAGCACCCATAGAAGGTTGCAGAGGTAAACCTGGGAGGGCACCCAAGGAGAGTTGAACAGGTAAACCTGGGAGGGCACCCATGGAGAGTTGCAAAGGCAAACCTGGGAGAGCACCCAAGGAGGGTTGCAAAGGTAAACCTGAGAAGGCACCCAAGTTTTGGTTGATGGGGGCCCAAAGTCACGCAGACACCAATATGATGAGCATGATCCGTTTATTTCTAATACAAGCTCCTTTTTATCTACTTTCATAAGCCAGCCTCTCTATATGATTAGCAATGCCTTTCTATATGATTAGCAATTATTCATTGGTTAATTTAGCAGTCTGTCTATTACATTTCAGCAYATGATTGGTATATTTGCAAAAGCGTGTTTTTGCATGCCTTGCAGTTTTAAATCAACGTTCTCAGCATTTTGCACTTTCTTCAATCATCCTATTGTTCTTCAATTGCTCTTTGTTCTTGCTTCTTACTATGTTTCTTCTTCATGGTCAGCTCGAGGTACATGTTACACTGCTGTAGTCACGTCCTCCTCTTTCCCATCCTCTTCTATCTCATTCTGCTCTATCTTGCAGTCTGGGTTGCTCAGTAACAGCAATTCATGCCCTTGTTCCCAKAAAAACCTGTCTAACAGAGATTCACCTAACTGGGATCCTTCTACACCCAAGGAGGGTTACACAAGTAAACCTGGGAGGGCACCCAAGGAAGGTAGCACAGGTAAACCTGGGAGGGCACCCAAAGAAGGTTGCACAGGTAAACCTGGGAGGGCACCCATGAAGGGTTGCAAAAGTAAAGCTGGGAAGGGGCCCCGGAAAAGGGATGACGATCCCAAAATATCTCTGAAGAGTCCTCTAGGAGAATATTGAGTTAGTTTGCACATTCTCCCAAAGACATTAGATGCCCAGGGGGGGCAACTGGGGGAGTCGAGAAGGGGTCTCAACAATCCATGCTCAGGGGGGCAATAAGAGGAGTACAGAGCAATGTAGTTAAGGCAAGGAGCGGCAGGACCGGGCGTAGAAGTGCCGGACCGAGAGCACGGGCTGGGCTCCTGTAGGGAGGCACCGGGCCGGGCTGGGACTGTGAGTCAGCTGCAGGCTCAGTGCCCGGCAGTCCTTGACCCTACGATCCGCCCCGGGCAGGGACAGCGGTGGCCTCCTGTCTCCAGGAGGCTGCAGAACGCTCCGGACGCCTGTGGTGCTGCTGGCAGTGTCTCCTAAGAACGCCGGGGGGGCTGTGTTTAGACACTGCAAAAAGAATATCTGAAAAATGCAAATTGTGCGTGGGAAGGTCAGGGTTTTCTTTCAAAGATTTTGTTTAAGTCACTAGAAGAACAAGTAATTTTGATCTGTGTGAGAAGGGGTAAGGAAAAAATAATAGCAGAGTTATTGCAGCCTCAGAAAAATAAAATGCAAAATGCAAAGAAACACCTGAGAGAGGGACGGAGTCAGCCACAAGGATGTGGCAAAGGCATTCCCTCCTCGGCAGGAGAGAACAAACCCCTACAATAGTTAAAAAAAAAAAAAATCAGTGCGCTCTCTGAGGGGCAGAAGGACATTAGAAGCAAGAATATTAACAAAAACAACTGGATCCTCAGGAAGAGGAAATCCAGAGGATAATAGAGATAGATTGTTAACGGTGTCAGGGGGTCCCATTATCCCAAGGACCCACCACATAAGAACTCTTGATAACTTTTAAAATTAGTCTGGATGGGGAGGAAGTATGTTTCCTAGTAGACACAGAGTCCTCTCGATCCGCTTTGAATTTTATCCCTAAGGGGGGGGAATTGTCAAAAAGTTCTTTAATTATTTAAGGGGTGAGTGGAAAAGAGTGTGCTTTATCCAACCACTATTAGTATATGTAAGGAATAGGTTTGAAATGCATGAAATCCTAATTGTGATTATAATTTACTAAGAAGAAATTTAATAGCTAAAGTAAGAATGCAAATTAATATTGTAAAAAATTATACAAAAGCTAACACTAGAGTGTTTTGTAAAGTTCAAGTCCTTAAGGGGTTCGAGTCCCCTCTGTTGTTTTGAAGATTTCGAGTTCTCTCTGCGGCGTTTTAAAGAGTTCAATTCCTCTCTCTAGTATTTTGTAAAATTAAAGTGGCCCTTGTGCTGTTGCATGAAAGCGTTGAGTTCAAGTCTCAACTATAAGGAAAAGCAGGTTTCAGTCCTGCATGGTGTGCTGTGCATGTTTTTGAGCAGGGTTTGCTCAGGTGCTTTTGAAATTTTTTTAGTAATTTGCGTGCGAGTGTACGCAAATTACCTCTGTGTGTGTGTATTAATTTATGTTTTCCCCAGAAAATAAAATCAGAGCAAGGACGCCCATAAAATAAAAGTAATTTGCTAAAAGAGTGTTAAAACATAACTTTAATGTGTCTGTTTAGTTATAGTGTGTGCTACTGAGTAAGGTTTTAGAGATTCTTTTGTGTCTCTGTGTGTGTAGCTGCCCAGGAGCTGCCTTTCCAAACAGCAGTCTTAGAAATGCAAATTGACACTACTAAAAAGAAAAGTGTAGACGATATGTGTGTCTCGACCCCTGGCTGTGCCTGCTTGCAAAGACGTTGCAGGGTGGAGGGCTTTCCAGAGGAGGGAGGAGGAACTGGCAGAGGTTCATCCCTCTCCCCGCTCCAACATGTTAGGTGTATCCACACAGACGCAAGAAGAAGCCACTCAAGCCGCAAAAGCAAGAAGGGGTAGGTAGTTGAGGAGGCTACTGTAAAGCTGTTTAATTTTCTTGCTAGAGGGGGGCTTGGAGTGTCTGGGGGGCTGCGCAGTTGACAGAAAAAAAAAAAAAAAGGGAAAAAATTTAGGACGCATTTTGGCTGGAAGTTTGCGGTGCGTGACTCCGGAAAGAACACAAAGAATATTAAAATTGCCATTTCCCTGACAGATAAGGAGTTACAGCAGTTTTGAAGAGTAGTGAAGTACTGCAGAAGATAAATTGAGGATTTTTCTGTTGTAGCCAGACCTTTATATGACTTTTTAACAAAAAACAATCCTAATGTTGTAGTATATATGCCAGAAAGAAAGCAAAACTTAAAAAAAATAGAAGACAAATTAGTTAATGCCCAGTCTTAGCTCTTCTAGACTCAGAAAAGGAATTTGAGTTGTATGTAAATGTTAAACAGGGCTGTGCTAAAGAAATTCTAGTACAAGAGCATGAAGGAGCACAGTAGCATGTTGCTTATTTTTCTGAGTTGTGTTAGGAAAATTAATCCACAAGCACTAGAGGTTTATGTCCAAAAAGGAGACAGAGGAGTCCCGCAACTTTATTCATGAATAAAGGGAGAGGTCATGGGCATTTCCCATGGGGTCTCTCAAATTCATAGAGGACGAAGCCTCCCTTTATCCCAATTTCCCGGCCACAGTCCCCTCTCTCTTTCCCCATTGGCTGAGGTACTTGAAAGTTACAGGCTCCCCAAAAYGCCTGATGAACCCCCCCTTCTATCATAAATTGCCCCCTTTCAATATACATCTCTGAGTCTCTGCTCAGGAAGTCTATTAACATAGACTGGGGTAAGCCAATCAGTAGAATTCCTATGCAAATCCTTCCTATTGTTCCTTTCTATCTCCCAATATCAGCCTTATCTCACCCCAGAGTCAGAGTCTGTTTGTAAAGACACTACGTTCTCATTCCTTTCAGCTGTTAGATCCAGTAGCCAGAAGCTGGCCGCATTGTCTGCAGAATTGTGCAGCCATAACGTTAATGGCGATTGTAGCCCCAGGGCCGGCAAAAAGAAGATATTTAATGTTAAAGTTTCACATTAGAGTAAAACTTTGTAAACCAAAACAGCCTTTAAATAGATAGGCAGTGCTCGGTCATTACAATGTGAAACTTGTTTAATAAAAGAGGAGAATTTAGAATTAAAAAGTGGAGAAGGGTTTAACCCTATCTCCTATTCGAGTAGCCCTGAGGAGGGGGGCCAAGAAGAAACCCATGACTGCACTTAAGTAAGAGRTCTCCAGACCTGTGCTAAAGAAGATTTGTAAGATGCTCCCTGGCCTGAGGGAGAAAAAGTGTTTATTAATGAGTCTTCAAGAGTGATAAAAGAGAAGCGATTCAAAAGATACCGATCATCAATAGAAAAAAAATTGAAGAAAGCAGGGGAGGTTACCGCCCACTTASTCAGCTCAGACAGCAGAGCTGTATGTGCTTGTAAGAGTCTGTAAATTGTATCAAGATAAGATAGTATTTTTCCTGATTCTAAATATGCATATGAAGTGATACATGCATTTGAGAAATTAGGAATAAGATTTATTAATCTACTAAAAAAATTTAGCTCTTGAAAGCTTAATTTCTCACCTATTAAAAGTAGTGAATTTTACCAAAAAAGAGTAGCAAGAATACACATTAAAGAGCACCAGGCAGTGTCCTTAGAAAAAGCACTAGATAACCGACTAACTGACAAAGATCGTCGGAAAGTGCACTGCTGCCAGAAGCCTCTACAATAAACAGCAAACAGTAGATACCAAAAACTCTGACCTTACAAATATTAAAGCAACTCCACGAAAAAAGTCATTAAAGCTCTCGAAATTTGGCAGAAGCCTTCCTCAAAATATATGTTGCTGTGAGTCTTTTTACTCTGGCAAAACGAGCTGTTGAGAGTTGTTTGATTTGTGCTAAAACCGTTAACAGAGTTACAAAGAAAACTGCCAGGAGAGAGAAGCCTTAAGCTGGCAGTCCCTTCCAAAAATGCCAGATTGATTTTACTAAAATGCCTGAATTAGCAAAGTTAAAATATCTTCTAGTAATAGAATATCAACTAACAGGGAGGCCAGAAGCATTCCCAACTGCTTCAGCAGCTACAAGATTGGTTTTTAAGGTATTTCTAGGATGTTTGGAATTTCTTACACTTGTAATTATCAGCCTAGTGGGAGAACAGAGATCAGTGATGTATATTTAAGACAATATGTAGCCAGGATACTGTCTCTTGTGAAATCTCTTCGACAAAAAACTCAGCTGGCACAGAGCCTGCCTTTAAACTTTGGCTGTTCACAACATCCAACCAAGACACTAAAGCCTGGTTAAGGAGTGGAAAGAAGCACCACGAGTAGTAAAGTAGCGTAGACCTTTCCAAGTGTTTCTGACCACAGAAACAGCCATCAAGACAGGTAAACACGGAGTGGACCCATCACACTCAAGTCAAAGTCCCTAAAGCTCCCAGAGATTTAGACATCTCAGCTGGAGGAGAAGGATGGGAGACCACAACTGACACTCCGCAGAAGCGGACTAGAGCAGTAGCCAAGGTGTCGACATCAGAAAAAGCCCCTGTGCCTACCCACAGCCTGCTGAAATCGTCTGTGTAAGCATCCCTCCTTTCAAGTCTCCAGTCACTGCAGGAAAATAATACTTGCTGTCTTTGTTTTATKTAGAGTTGTTTCTGTACCTTCACTTGCCACAGGTCGTGCAAAAGATAAAATAAAGTAATTAGATTACACCATTAAAATGTTTTTCTTAATAATCTTACCTTTATATTGTCAGTTAGGTTTGAGCCAGAAATAAAAGAATAAYTTTTKTAGACCCAGAAGAAGAAAATCAAGTAAATGATAACTTAAGTTTATAAAGACAACTATTGATAAAATAAAAAGAAGAGGGATTGAAAGGAATGAGAAGGTAGTGTCTTTACAAACAGACAATGACTCGGGTGAGATAAGGCTGATATTGGGAGATAGAAAGAAACAATAGGAAGGATTTGCATAGGAATTCCACTGATTGACTTATCTATGACTATGTAAATAA